>NC_053130.1:31257428-31544928 GCF_010015445.1 Perca fluviatilis | reverse complement strand
AATGATGAGAAGCGGCTGGTATACTGTACATCCATATATATATATATATATATATATATATATATATATATATATATATATATATAGTAACATACTGTACACTGTAAACTATTTCTGTTAACACACCGCCCTGAGTACAACAGAAATTCAACTCTTAGCGCGGTGTGCTCATAATGCCTCAGAAACAAGTACTGGATCCCCTTGATTGGAGCTAGAAGGTCCCTTACATTTGGTTATTGATGAATTGTGACCGCAATGTGACAATGTTTGAGGGAAAAATATAATCGCCAAATATAGCAGCACATTTGAAATGTGCACTCGAGTGATTTAGTATGCCACTTCCATAAAGCTGGGGCACTTGCGAGAGATGCCTTTAGAAAAAAGAACGATCAAAATGTAAACAGCATACGCCAAAATATTCAGACTTTCAGTCCCTAGTATGTGTCAAGCTGGAAAAACGCTTCATCCTAAAATGTTTTTTTTCATTATACCTTCTGCCTATTAAATGCCCTGTCAAAACCCACAAACTTCCTCAACAAATGTCTGAATGAAATCAATTTATATATATATATATATATATATATATATATATTAAAAAAATGCACTCTATACAACTATAATAAACTTTACTAGGCTAAAATAAACCTTAAACTAATTAGTTTGTGTTCTCACCAAGTCCAAGTCATATTATTATGAATATTGAATTAATTGTATTTATCCTTCATTTACAGACACGCATTTCTTAGTTATTTGCAGAATACACGTGGATTCCGATCTGCCTGCGACAAGCTCATAACACTGGCCTGTCAGTCGTCCATAACTGTACTTTTATTAGACTGCACCTTTGGAACCTGAAAGTGTATATGCAGCTCTTTAGCACTTCCAACCAAATTGACACCAGTGGCTAAAAACGTTAGCATTCTATACCCAAACACTCCTGTAACCATGGCCTGAGACCGACGTCTCTCTGCTGTAGCCAGGGGTGGGGCCCGTGTTGAGCTAATTAACCCTGTTAATCTAAATGGCCACTGGGTCACTACGTGTGTGTGTGTGTGTGAGTGCGTGCGTGCGTGCGTGTGACTGTGTGTGTGGCTATAGCTGGCTAACCCCAGCAGATGAGCCTTCACCCCAATCCCAGCCCCCTTTTTAGCTGGCAGCCTGCCGTCCGACTTGGCAGCCGCACACTCGCGAGGGGTCTGGTGTGCACGTGTGCGTTTGTGGCTGTGTGTGCACGCATGCATGTGCGTTTGAGCCTGTGTGTGATTGCACAAGGGAGGGAGGATTATAGATGTTGAACATACACACGCAAATGAGCACAGGGCCCGACTGGTCTGCGTGGCGTGGTGTGTGTGTGTGTGTGTGTGTGTGTGTGTGTGTGTGTGTGTGTATGTGTGTGTGTGTGTGTATGTGCGTGTGCGTGCGTGTTGTAATAAAGCCAGCAATGTTTTACTGGCCCGCTGACACAGTGCATAAAAAGATCAGTGGGCCAAATCCATTAGTGGTATAATTGCATTACATGGTAAATATTCCTAAAAGGTCAATATCTCCATTTGAAACATCATCATCATCACAGAGCGCTGTAATACAAACAGAAATTCTGGGATTTTACAGAAGCTAGGGGCCATAAAAATACCATTTCTAGGCATCTACGTTTGTATTATAGCAAAGATTTTAGCCAGCAGGACTGATTTTCCACTTTTGGAATGTGTCATGGCCAGCTTGTGGCTGTCCAACAGATGACTGTATAATGTGTGAGGGTCTGAGTTTGACCAAACTTTCTTGAGCAGTATTGCTGGTGTTCAGTCATGTCCTGTTTTTATTCCCCAACCAACATACAGCCACTACAGAAACTGAGGGGAATCCTTTATTTTGATGTTCAGTTTAAAATAACTACTCGTTTAGAAGAAACATCATCGTATACAGTGGTGAAATGTAACTAAGTACTCAAGTACTGTAATTCAGTACAAATGTGAGGTACTTGTACTTTACTTGAGTCTTTTCTTGTCATGCTACTTTCTACTTCTACATTTCAGAGAGAAATATTGTGCTTTTTACTCCACTACATTCATCTGACAACTTCAGTTACTAGCTACTTTACACATTACGATTTTTGCACACAAAACACATGTAGTTGATAAAATACGATTTTTTTATTGTAAATTAAACTACCCAACAATACGTAGACCTACAAGTCCAGCTGAAATGATTCGCCGATCGAGCACTTAGTTGATCGACAGAACAGTTTGGATCGTTTCTAAAATGTGAGGATTTTTCTCCATTGAGTACTTTTAATACTTTAAGTACATTTTCCCGATGATACTTACATACTTTTACTTAAGTGACATTCTCAATGCATGACTTTTACTTGTAACAGAGTATTTTTTACAGTGTGGTTGTGGCACTTTTACTTACAGTAAGTAAAGGATCTGAATACTTCTTCCACTATATATATATAAGTACAGGCCAAAAGTTTGGACACACCTTCTCATTCAATGTGTTTCTTTATTTTCATGACTATTTAGTAGATTTCTATCAAAACTATGAATGAACATATATGGAATTATTATTAAAACAAAGTGTGAAATAACTGAAAACATGTCTTATATTTTAGATTCTTCAAAGTAGCCACCCTTTGCTTTTTTTGATAACTCTGCAAACCCTTGGTGTTCTCTCAATGAGCTTCATGAGGTAGTCACCTGAAATGGTTTTACCTTCACAGGTGTGCTTTGTCAGGGATAATTAGTGGAATTTTTCCCCTTATTAATAAAAAAGCAAAGGGTGGCTACTTTGAAGAATCTAAAATATAAGACATGTTTTCAGTTATTTCACACTTTTTTGTTAAATACATCATTCCATATGTGTTCATTCATAGTTTTGATGCCTTCAGTGAGAATCTACAATGTAAATAGTCATAAAAATAAAAAGGAAACGCATTGAATGAGAAGGTGTGTCCAAACTTTTGGCCTGTACTGTATATATATCCCTCTCAGACTGTCACAGTGTTGAAGCAGCTTTGTGGTTCACCTAAAAAGAGCCAGCCTGCTCTCAGCCTTGGGTTACACAGCCATGTTGAGAATTCAGACAGAGATAGTCATTTAATAAATATGATATTTATCTGATAAACCGTAACGATAAAGAGACAGAACTCAACAGACGGAGGCAACGAGAGTGCACTATGTGGGCGACGTGTAAGGAGAACTGAAAATGAAACGGGCCGTATTTAGTACTTATGGAAAGTAGCACTTCTGTGTAATTCTGAAGCATATCGAACAGACTTAAGTCTCTATGTACAATGATGACAAGGGATTAAAACGCCTAAACGCGGGCTAAACGTGCATTCCACTCGTCCTGAATCATTACCATATTTCCTGAATGACGAGCGTGAGGAAGATACGCACGCAAATCTATACAAACACCACAATGTTCCAAACGTTTTAACGAATTTTGAGGTTGTAAAATTGACCTTTTTAAAAAAGAGTAAGGGAGAAGAACTTCAAATTTGCCACTCTTATCCTCTGCTATTTGTGACATGTTGCAAAGGCACGAGTTTGGCTTTTCGCACTGGAAAAGACATTAAACGTACTACAAAATACAGACTAACACAAATGAGAATTCCTTTCCAGAGACAATGTCCCAGTTACTCTGGATAACCCACAGACATCACTATAACCATTTGTTAATTGGAACAACGTTCTGCAGAAGAAATAGGCCCTGTGAAACATTGGGTTCTGTTGATTATCCAGAGTAACAGGGACGGTTTCTGGAAACACACATCACCCGTTTAAAAACTATTTTAAGGTGATATTTCAACGCTGTGAGCACCACAAATGAGATTTCATTCAGCGTTGTTGTATTGATGTGGCAGGCAGAAATATCCTAGACAGATATCTCAAATAAAACCAAAGCTATCTGAGTGGTTATCACAAGAGGGAAGTGAGACATTTTTATTTATTTATTTTCATCATTTTGATGACAGACTGATGAGAACAGAGAAGTTCTAGCTGACTACTATCTACATAATGAAAAGACCAATTAATAATAAGGGACACAGTTGCGTCACCGCCAAAAGAAAACATGGAGGCTGAAAGTGTGGAGACAGACAGAGAAGAAAACCAAAAAAAAAAACGGGAACACACAAACACACAGAGGCAGCAAAGAAGACAACACATACTGTACAGCATGCACACAAAACACACACACACACACACAAACACACACACACACACACACACACACACTGCCTCCAGGCTATTGTCGTCAACATTTAGGTCAGTCCGATGCTAACACCTTCACACACACACACACACACACATACACACACACACTCCCCAGGAGGCTCTCCTCACCTGCAAAGAGGCCAGTTTGGACACAGTGTCAAAGATTAAACCTGTGTTTTATCTCAGAGAAAGGGGCTGCTTGGGGGAGAGTGTGTGTGTGTGTGTGTGTGTGTGTGTGTGTGTGTGTGTGTGTGTGTTCACTCAGTCCTATAAACCAGAGGGCAGAGGGTCACTGGAGAATACACTGTTTCACTCACACACACACACAGCTGCCCTTCTCTGTGTGCGCGGTCAAGTAGAAAGGTGGATCTGTGTCAGGTAGCAAGGGTATTTACTGTTACTGAGACAAGCAGGCCGAGAAAACACAAACACAGCAAAGAGAGGGGGTGGGGGGGGGGGACATAGAGGGAGACTGAAAAGAAGATAAAGGAGCTATCGAGACAGAAACCAAAAGGTGAAGGAGGAAAAAGGCCGAGTTAGAGATGCTTTGAAGGCCTCTGTGCCACACAGTGGTCAACAGAACGCAGCCATGTGCGACATCAGAATCACACACACACACACACACACACACTGAGAGAATGAACTCAGCATGTGTTAAAAGGGCAGAAACAAAGCTGACAAGTTATTTCAGCAAAACATAACTCAGACATCAGGCTTTTTCGCAGTGTACAGCAGTACACTGCAAATACGCATTTTTAAAGCTTTATAAACACGCACGGATGCATGCAATCATGGGTTTCGACAGGAAATAAGTAGGACTCCCTGACGAATGTTTTCAGGTCGAACGTGACTATGCCATGACAACAAAAGCAATTTAATTGTAAAGACAAGAGTACCTTGGAGTTTTGGACTTTCCCTTGGAGGAGATAAGCCTTGCTGCGTCAGTGACTTCTTTTTAAACACCTTTTTTTATAGACTTGCTTCCATGTCATGCCCTCTTTCAGCACCTTTTTCATTGTCTTTTTACCCTATATCGCCTGTTAATTTCATTCGGTTGTCATTTGTTTCTGTCCTTTAAAGGGGGCCAATACAATACCTGTATGCCTATTGTATTGAATGTGCTTTTTTCCCTCTGTCAAAGCACTTTGTAAGCTATGGTTTTTAAAGGCGCTATACAAACAAAGCTTTTATTATTATTATTATTATTATCATCTTTAGTGATTTTTGAGTCTACATGTATGCTGACACAAAGAGCACCTCAAACAAACTCACTTTGAGTCCCAGAACCGCTCTTACCCATCCAATTTTAGAAAATAGGAAAGAGTTTGAGATGCAAAAGAATATGAAAAAAAGGCCAATGTAATGCAGAGTATGGAAGTGTGTGAGAGTTCTTGTGCGTGAATGACAAAGCAGTCTCTATCAGACATTAATTGGAGGGGCGACCTCTAGCTCACCCAGTGAGAGCGGCGGCCCGGGTTCGAGTGCGGCCAGGGGCCCTTTGCTGCGTGTCATATCCCATCTATCCCCCACCTTTCCTGTCTAGCCACTGTCACTCTGAAATAAAGGGGAAAAGCCCCCCAAAAAAAAGAAATTAATTGGAATGTGACCCAAAAACAGTGTCCTGATCCGGACACATTCCTGACAGCTCTACTATACTGCTATGCTCTACTATACTGTTATGCTCTTTTCTCATCCAATCAGCTCCATAATATCCACACCAAGTAACAAAACCACTCTTTAGAGCTGCAGCTAACAACTTCTCTTTTCTTATGATCACTACACTTTATTCCAATGTTGTTGCTTTTCTGCGGGACTTATTCCTCCATTTGCTCTCACAATAATTACTTTTATGCAGAAATGTGGACTTAAGACTTGGTTCCATGGACTCGAGTCCGACTTGGAACTTTGATGACTTTGGATTTGACAAAAAAAAAAAATTACTTGAGTGACTTGGACTTGAAGCGTGATGACTCGGATGACTCGCGTGTATTCATAGGTTTGGACGTTAGCTGTTATAAATATAAAATAATATAATTTCATGTTGTCAAGTTTCTGTCTAACTATCAAGTATGCTATGCAGCGGCAGCAGCGCAAACTGTGAATCATGATTGGACGACTTATAATAGCTCCCCACGGTATGTGAGCGTCATGATTGGATGACTGGCTTGAAGTCATACTCGTTGCTATGGCAACACGTAACATCATAGACCTCTGATTAAGCCTCATTACTCGGATAAGACCACCACAATGGCCAAGAGTAATCACTTTTGGATTTAAAATGTTTTTACGCAAGACTGAAAAAAAGCAAACTGTATGAACATTAGGCCACACGGAGCATTCTTATTAATAAGCACACTTATTGGGACTTTAGCTTATTCACCGTATCCCCCAGAGTTAGACATGTCCATACATACCCTTCTCATCTCAGTGCGTGTAGTAACTCTGTCTGAAACACCGACCGCTAGCCTAGCTTAGCACAGATCCTGGAGGTAACCGGCTCCATCTGGCCTACTGCTCCCAACAAGTGACAAAATAACGCCAACATTTTCCTATTTACATGTTATGATTTGTATAGTCTTAGCATGTACAAATAACAAGGGCACATGAGACACAGCCATCTTCTAACCGTATACATACTGGGAACTATATTCTCAGAAGGCGTTATTTTGTCACTTATTGGGAGCAGTAGGCTAGATAGAGGATCCTCCAGGATCTGTGCTAAGCTAGGCTAGCGGTGGGTGTGTCAGACAGAGTTAGGAGAAGGGGATGTATGGACTTATCTAACTCTGGGGGATACGGTGAATAAGCTAAAGTCCCATTAAGTCGCCGTGTTCCTTTAAGGTGCAGTAAGTGATTCTGCGCCAAGATTTTTGACATTTAAACTCAACTGCCAAACAAATACAACCCCAACTACAGAAGCTTCCCCAGATTCACCGGCAGATAGCTACTGGCCGGTCGGCTCATTCACATGCTGTCATACCATACCATCAACTGACGCAGCCTGTTGCCAATTGGCTGGAAAAGTGTTTTGGGGCCCGTGCACTCCTTTCTGTTTGTTTTCCATTTACTCATCCAGGGCTATGTATTAACACCGGATTTATTTTTCAGCCCACACAGAAAATAGAGAGCTAGGTGTCCGGGAAGAGATATTCACCGAATATGACAAAAAGTGTATTGGAATAACATCACTTACTGTACCTTTTAAGCAGAATCCACATGCTTCTAATCTTGGACAGCTTAATTAAAAGGACATTTTCATTTAAATAAATGTCTGCTCCCTGGATGAAATAACAGCGATTCCATCACTAACACACACTCTTCCCTCTTTCAACACTCTCGTGGATCTCGTGGATTATAGAACCCGGGGATTACGTGATGGGTATCTGCGTCCATAATGTCCATTCACCAGCCAGACAATAACATCAGGCTGATATCGCTTCGATGTGCAGTTAAAGAGCTTCATGAGCAATTGATAACGGCAGTTAGAAGATAAACTGATGACTAAGTGTCGGAGAGCTTTCCTCTGTGATTATTAGATTAACAGGAGACAGAGGGCGAGCAAGGTAGAAATAAGAAGAAGAGAGAGAGAGAGAGAGAGAGAGAGAGAGAGAGAGAGAGAAAAGGCAATAGGAAAAGGAAAGGTAGCACTCACGCACCATGTCTGACTTACCAATAATTACCATGGAGCCAAAACAATTAGTCAAATAATAGAAGAAGATAAGTTGATCAGTAGAAGATGAATCTGCAGTCATTTTGATAATCAATTGATTGGTTGAGTCATTTATCCAGAAAAACTGCCCAAATCCACCGGTTCTAGCTTCTCAAATCAGAGACTCTGGTGCTTTAAATCATTGTAAAAATTGACATATTTGGGTTTTGGACTGTTTGGTCAGACAAAACAAGCAATTTGAAGACATCACCTTTAGCTCTGAGGTATTGCCATATGTTAGTTTTAGTTTTTTTTTTAAATTTGGGACATTTTATAAACAGAAAAATGAATCGACAGATTGAGAAAATAATCGGCAATGGAATCTATGTTTAAACCAAGTCTAAACTACCCTTTCCATCCTGACTTTTATGTCTTCTTAAAACAGCTCTGGACACTACAAATCTCTAATAAGAGCTAGATTCATTTCAAATGTGCTGAGTTAAGAAGGAAAAACTTGACTCAGGTCAGAGGCAGATGATAGCGACTGACTGATTTCACAAAGCATTTGCAAAAACAGGTGTAGAAAAAAAAAAAAAAAGAGTGAAAGTCTTTAAATCATCATGCGTTCTGAACAAGCCCCGGAGGGAAAAAAAAGTCCCATCCCTAAGAGGTCTTTTTGTTTATCTCTCACTTTGCTTATTTATTTGTTTATTTATTATTTCTGCTCTCCTGCCACACGGCCGGGGGAGCGAGGGACCACAGGTGCTCGGGTGAATCCGATGGACATCCGCAATTTATCATTCATACGCCAGTGACGGCAGGCCAGGCCGAAATATGGCACGGTAAACACAAACCATAGATCATTCACGGACACAGATACACACAGACAGCCGCAGACACAGATAAACACACACACACACACACACACACACACATAAAATATGTCTTTGAAGACAGATGCTTTTATGCGTACACGTAGCCGGACATGGGTCACATCACAACGTGCTTCTTTCAGCGTGCGGTAGATATCTTGTTCTTTCTGTCTCTTTATTCCACTTTATCTTTGTCTGTCTTTTTTTGGGATGCTTGTCTCCCTCCCTTGATTTTCTTTTCTTTTTTCTTTTTTTTTTTTCCTTGTGGATTTCTGGCAGACTAGACACTTTAAAGTTGAGCACTGCCACCCTCCCGTTAATGAAAAAATAGATTTGGCTTTCTTATTGTACTATCACCCCGTGGAGTGCACACATTTGTTCCTCCTGAACAATTATAGCTTTCCCTTTGGACTCCTTCCTGCTAAATCAGAACCACATTCATATAAACCAACCTGGACTCCAACCAACTTGAGACCTTAGTTTAATCTTTCTTTTTTTTTCTCAGGTATAAATACACCGAAGAGATGACAGCTGCCCCCCCCCCAACTCCTACATAAACTCCCCTCCCCCCTAAATGCCCCGTGCCTCCAAACTTTTAATCCAGGCTTTAGAGGGATGTATCACAGTGGGACATCACTGCTGGCCTGCATCTGCCAGAGCGAGCTGGGAGCTGATTTCTATGTTTACATAAGATTAGAGCGCAGGGAGAAAAGAAAGTAGCCGATATTGTAGCTCCAAGCCAAGCAGCTCTCATTTTTAATGCAGCAAAAGCTGCCACAAACAGCCTGCAGGAGAGGGGCTGGGGAGAGATATAGCCAACGGTAGGAACTGTAAGTCACACCACTTACAAGCCTTCGGGGGTGCATGTGTGTGTGTGTGTGTGTTATAATTATGCGTGCACTGCCCTGTCTATACAGGCTTGTAGCAGTGGTCAGGGATCTTAAATCATCGATACATGAACGCTTCTTACTTGTCATTTTTTCTAATTTGGCCGATACCTCAATGCAAATACCCACATGAAGCCTACAGCATGAAAGATGCCAAGTGTTACTTTTCAGCACGTAAAAACAGCATTTCAAGCTACAATATGTTGACTGATCAGGCGGGATTTAAGAAGATCTGTCAATTCCAATTTGAATGTTTGAGACACTAACTACCTTATCAATAAAACTCCATGGTGAACAGACACCTGAAAATCTAGGTTCAGTACGTTCTCTAATAAGATAGCTAGAGAAGACATCAGTTAATCTTGGCAGATGGTTGTTTGGCTGGTTAGCCTGTAGGCTAATTCAGATGTGCAATAAATATTAAAGGTCCCATAATGGTCATTTTCAGGTTCATACTTGTATTTTGTGTTTCTACTAGAACATTTTTACAAGCTTTAATGTTCCAAAAAACACAATATTTTCCTCATACTGTCTGTCTGAATGTACCTGATTGGTCAGCGTTTCCGGGCCATTCCGCGCCTGCGCGCTGAGTCTCTGCACTGATAGTTGCAGCCGGGGAATGACTGTAACGGCACTGTAGCGGCACTTTTTTACAAAAATATAGTACAGTTGTGACATCACAACCGTACAGGCTCATTTGACGGCACAGTTTCTGAATATGAATGATTCTGGCTGTGTGCATTTCTCTGTGGATTGAGCGTTTTGATACTTTCACAGTATTTATGTAGCACCTCCACCTGCCTTATAATAATAAAAGACATGGGAATTGTGCTTCTAACAATATGGGACCTTTAAAATGAATATTAAAGCTGCACTAATCAATATGTTTATACTAGCAATGGATCAAATTACTATATGTGATGTAAAATGTGTCACTTGTACTGATGAATTCACACAGAATCATCACACTACAACTGTTTTCAGCAACAACAAAAAACACTGACAAACCAACTGTATGCAATCTGCCCAGCACCAAACAACAAACTGACTGAGGTAATGACTAGCCAGTGAACATAGAGGAGCATTTAACAGCCAGAGAGAGAGAGACTTTTCTCAGGAGTTGGTGGAGACCAAAACAGAGCTAAAATGAGTGTGAACTTTGAACTTACATTCATAACAAACATGACACAAATAAATGTGAATGTTACTGCATGTCTGCTGGATGTGTAAACATACAACTGTTTCCTAATACGTTAGCCATATGAACATTATTAAAATGTATTCAGTCTGTACTTGCAGGTCAAGGTGTCCAGTTCACAGTTCAAGATACATGCACTGTACTGGCCTACACTGCAAACACGAAGTCCACATACCACCTGCCCTATCCTATGACACACACCCTCACACATACAGTACATACAGTATTCAACCATTGACCCCTGGTAAATAACATGTGACGCCAATGTAAATGCAAAACTACTGTATGTCTGCACTCCCACATATGCAGGTTTCAAAAATGCACAAATAGCTACATATTTTCTCATAAATGTTTAATGTGTTGATGGGCATCTCTGTGTGTCTTCATGCTTTTATTGCTACATTTTTATGAAAGCTCAGATTTGTGTTTGCACTGACCACAAGGTTCAACATAAATAATACATTTCTAATTCTGCACCTCTGATCACCACTGGCATCCGTCCAGTTAAACTACACAAAGATGAGTTGTCATGAGAAGTAGTGAGGGCCTGAATTCTTCTATTTTTCAAAGAATTTCAACTGCATGCAATGTCCTGAGTTACTTTTATGATATTCTAATAATGTTTGTACTATTTGGAGAAATGTCACTTCTCCCATAATGAAGCATTCACTGAAAGGAATGTAAGATCATTACAGCACATTATGCACTTTAATGCCATTGCATAAATAAAAGCAAAACGTTTAGACAATGTAACCATCTTGCATGCTTTGCATGTGTGAAAGATCAGAAAAGGATATTAAAAAATAAATACTGTTCTTTCCAGATTCAATATGCCATAGTGACATACTATAAGTTCTCAGTTTTTAATGCTTCATGAGCCATTTATTAATTCAGTAGTAAGCCGTTTCGGTTAGCAAGACTTGCCATGTTTCTATATTCAAGAACTGTCTTTATGCGTTGACTGTGACTTGACTGTGGTGTGTGGATATGCTGCATGTGTGTGAGCCCTTACTGTAGACTTTATGGCTTAGCTCCTGTATGTTTACAGTCATATTTTAGTCACACAGCTCTCATTCTCCACAGTGTGTTTTAAACAACATGGTAGAGATGAAGAGATAGGTAGAGATCATATGGACAGAAAGAATCATGCAAAGGTAAAGTACAGTGTGTCAGTTGCAATGCCAAAGTCTAGAAAGGTCCAAATTCGAAATACAGCCATGTTCTCAGCCATTGAAGTACACATCTACAAAAAGAATGCTGTATCTATGTATGTATCTTTGAGCATGGCACTAGTGGGACAAGAGCAGAACTAGAAGTATAACACCCATCACAACTAAATGCCATGTCAGAAAACTAGTGAGCAAGGCACTGAACCAGAGGTGTCAAACTCATTTTAGTTCATGGGCCAAGCACACGTTGCTTCTGCTCTGACAGCCCTTCGTATGAAAAAGAAAGAATGCAACAGACAGAGAGAGGGATAATATTCTGAGAAAAAACTCATAAAGTCATAAATTTACAGAAAAAGAACTTGGATATTCTCTCAGATGAAAGTGGTAAATTTGGAATTGGAATGAACTGCTTCTCTGCAATTTTCACACTTTGCAAAGTCATTCAGCGGGCGTGATTGGGCCCTTTGGTGGGCTGGTTCTGGCCCTCCAGACGTATGTTTGACACCCCTGCATTAAACCCATCAATCAAAAGTAAAAGAATGTCATGACAGCTGGGACTACAAAGTTGAAACTCAACTCACTGAAATAATTTTCCCCGCTGTGCCACAACCAGACAGCTAACTGATATGTAAGTGCCCTTAAGCAAGGCATCAAACCTACTGAACCTGCTCTGCAGCCAGCAGCAGCAGCAGCTCGGCAGTGTAAATTTACAGAGTGTGTAACCCTCCCTCCTTCCTGCTGCACCTCCCGACCCCGGCTGTTGCTGTAAATATAAATGTGCTCCTGCACTGTCAACTCGCACTCGGTTACACAAGCAGCAGCTCCACAAAGGTTAAAAATATGTATATTCTACTTCCTCCTGCTTGCTTTCTGCCTTGACTGTCTGTCTTTCTCTGTGCGATTCTCCTTTCTGCCTCTTGAAGTGGAGGGCTCGGCAGGTCGGGGGTATTAGTGGAAATCTACTGTAATTTTTTTTTTTTATTATTTCATTTTTCTGTGTGTGTGTTTGAACTTTTGAGTTGTTTTTCATTTTTCAACTTTACCGTTTCCATGCCAGCAAACTGGTCTGAACTGGTCCCGCTGAACTGTGTGTGTGTGTGTGTGTGTGTGTGTGTGTGTGTGTGTGTGTGTGTGTGTGTGTGTGTGTGTGTGTGTGTGTGTGTGTGTGTGTGTGTGTGTGTGTGTGTGTGGCTGTGAGCGAAAGAGGTGTGTGCAGGTAGATACAAAAATGGAAATAAGAGCTTACACTGAACGCTACCAGTGGGTTAATATGCAGAGCCAAATCCAGGAAAGATAGTGTGTGTAATTGTGACACACACACACACACACACAAACACAGCCAGCCCTATGACACCAGTCTCATCAAACAGTTGGACGTCGGCCAAGTTCATCTGTTAATGGACAGCCACCACCAGGACCAAGCTTTTCCTACCTCGCTTCAACCTCACCCTCACCCTCTCTCTCTCTCTCTCTCTCTCTCTCTCTCTCTCTCTCTTTCACTTACCCTATACACCCCTAGGGCTCTCTACCCCTATGCCCTCTCCTATTCATCTCCCTATCTCTGTCTTTATTTTTTTGTCATCCCATCCCACCTCTCCCAGCAGATTGGGGCCTGCATTTCTCTTGTACTGCAAAGATAAACAGTAAATGTGTGTGTCCCTTTGTCTGCCTGTCTGTCGGCAGACGGTGCTTAGGGTGTGCTGCACGTGCACACACACACACACACACACACACACACACACACACACACATTTGTCTTAAGAGAGTACCTTTAAACAGACGCTTTTCAACAAGCTAGGAAGAAAAAAGTCCTAAATGAAACAAAGCCCAAAAGATGTGTGTGTGTGTGTGTGTGTGTGTGTGTGTGTGTGTGTGTGTGTGTGTGTGTGTGTGTGTGTGTGTGTGTGTGTGTGTGTGTGTGTGTGTGTGTGAGAGAGAGAGAGTGAGAGATCAGTGTTAACTACAGTCCAGAGCATGTAGAAACACATCTGGCTTCCAACGGAAAACTGCAGCACAGGAGGAAAAAAAAGGAGAGAAGAAAATGAGAGATCGGCAAAGAAAGAGAAAGGGGAAGAGAGACAGAAAGAGTGTGAAAAATGAAGGGAAATTCATAAAGAGCAGGTAAAGGTGTTTTATTTCTTCTTTTTTTATTGGTCTTTGCTTAAAAACACACACCGTCACACAAAAGACCGGCTTTAACTCCTGGCTTATTTGTCGCGGGGCAAGAGTTCAAGGAATTACAGTCTCTTTCACACTTCAATATTTATTTAACAAGATAGGTGATGTCTTCATTTTTAAGTACATGTTTTTTTGGGCTTGTGTTTGGAGCCAGGTTGAGTGTTGTTGCCGCTGTAATTTCCAGGGCAATTTTGTAATTTTAGCTTCAGTGTGACAAACTCTTAGGGCTCTTCTTTTTTTTTACACTGCTTCAAAAACATGTTCTTCCCATGATGCAGCAGGAATTGTAGAACACAAATCTGTTACTTTTCACGCAAAGCATTGATTTCCTTTAAAAAAAAACTTATTCTATAAAGTTTTGTTAGCACTAGCATTGATATACATTATAAATCTACATTATAATGATTCATGCCAGCAGCTTTGGTGAGTTTCGCTTTAGATTTGTGACAATAGCTATTGTTTTGGTTATTTTCCAGATTGACCACACACACTGAACATGTGTGTATATTAGTGTACTACTTATAGCCCACGCTCACACTCAGAATGAACGCCTATAAAGTACATTTTAGCGGTGCTTTATCCGTTTTGGGGGGATAAATTATCCATTAGATTTCATCATATCTTACCGGGGCAATTACATCAAGAAAATGATAGCGGGCACGGGATCAATTATGCATGCCCTTGGCCAAAGACCAAGCATCGGGCAGAAGGAGAGGGCATGTACACACACGCACGCACACACACACACACACACACACACATACACGTGAAGAAGAGGAGGATCTCATAGATGTGGCCCATCAGTTCATCTTACTGCCTAAAAAGTTCATACGCTTAATAATTTAGCTGTGCTCTGGATACAGTTTCCCAGCTGAATATTAACAACTTTGAAGTGAGTAACAGCAGCCAGAGGTATATGGTGTGTGTGTGTGTGTGTGTGTGTGTGTGTGTGTGTGTGTGTGTGTGTGTGTGTGTGTGTGTGTGTGTGTGTGTGTGTGTGTGTGTGTGTGTGTGTGTGTGCGGGTGTGAGTATTTGTAGGGGGGCTAAAAGAGACCTCAGGAAACAGGCCTTGTGAGTCCCACCGGAGACAACCCCTCAAAACACACACACACACACACACACACGCACACACACAATCCTTCCCCTCGGCTGTGTCCATTACACCGCCGTTTGTAACATTGCTCATTTCTGGGTAATTAAGAATTCCTTTTCATCGCTATGTAGGTTCACATATCTCCCTCACAGCACTTGTACACAAACTGGGAGGACGTGAGGAAAACGGGGTGTGTGTGTGTGTGTGTGTGTGTGTGTGTGTTTGTTAGGGGGGGTAGAAGGGGAGGGTGAAAAAAGCAACAAAGGGAACCAGAGAAGAAAACAGAAAGATTAGCGCCTGTGCACCAGTTGTTCTTGTTTGTTGTTGTTGTTGCTTTTCCGTCTTTGTTCTCATTTTCTTAATTGTCCGTCCTCATTATTAGATGAAAATTGATTTGTTTTATTGATTTTGTTTTCCTTTTCTTTTGTCTTCCTCTAACCCCAAAAAAAAAAAACCTTTCACAACAGACCTCTTTCTGAGTACAAAGGAAGCATTAGGTGTGTGCACGTAAGTGAGGGTTTACACACAGGTGCCTATTTTCTTGTGTGTATGCATGACACACAAAGAAAGAAAGAGGCGCATTTTTCTGCTGAGGACAGAACAATGGGATTCTTTTTTCTTTCTCTCTTTTTTTTTTTGCCTCGTGAGTTTTCATCCATGTTTACAGAGAAACTCACTTAGGAGGACGAATATCTGTCTTCAAAATGGCAGCCTTAGATAGAGTCGGGGAGGGACAAGGAGAGAGAAAAGAGAGGTATCTGACATCTGTTTGTTCAAGGAGAAACAGAAAGGGGGGGTGACACTGAAAATGAATAGGCTGACAGAGAGAGAGAGAGACAGAGAGAGAGACAGAGAGAGAGACAGAGATGGGCATTGAGAAATCATTTTACCATTGACCAGACACATATCAAAAGGAGGAGGGCCAGATGGTTTGCGTTGGGTATACAGTGTTTTTTTTTTTTTTTTTTTTTTTTTTTTTTTTTTTTTTTTTTTTTTTTTTTTTTTTTTTTTTGTTTTTTTGTGTGTGTGTGTGTGTGTGTGTGTGTGTGTGTGTGTGTGTGTGTGGTTGTGTGTGTGTGTGTGTGTGTGTGTGTGTGTGAGAGAGACAAGCAGTGTAATGAGCGAACAGACGAGACATCATGTAAATTAAATTTCTCGGCTCTCAATCTTCACACAATTAAAAAAAAATGCAACTTTCATTTATAAATTTAGCCTAAAAAACACACCCAGCTTGAATGCACACACACACACACACATCTCTCACCCATAGCACAAATGAGAAAATACACACACAGGCATGAAAACACACACACAAACACCCCTTGACATGCCGGCTCTGACAAGCGTAGCTGATGTGCGCCACGAACGCGCATGGTAATAGGCCAATCAAAAATGCAAAACAATTGGCAATTACTGTGAGGACCTAATGGTCATTAGAATTTACAACTAGGTAATGAACTAAAGTCTGCCCACTGCATGCATATTCATAAAGCTATTTGAGCTTTGAAGATTAAAGTAGCGCTTAAAATTCAAATGAGCCTCCGCAAATTATGGGAAAAGTCAGCGCTGCTGCTGGTGGCGATGGGGGAGTTCCTTATACATGGTGTGTGTGTGTGTGTGTGTGTTTACATGTATGATTTTTCCAAGCATTATCAAATGGTTTATTCTTCGACATGTAAGGACTGAACAAGTGTAATTACTGTTAGGGGTTTTGGGGTCAAACATGAGAATAGTTCATGTTTGTGACATCATAACGTGAAGCTGATTTTTTTTCTTTTCTTTATCTGAGCCAACTATTTTGCATGCATATTATTCAGTATTTCAGGACGTATTTTCGGAGATGAAATTGTCCAGTAATTCACAAGAAAATAGCAAAGATTAGAAAAAATAATAATTACAATCGTCTTGCCACTACATCATACACTGTGTACTGGTGCATATCTGCATGCCCGTGTGTATTTGTGTCTGCGGATAAACCTGTAGCTGTGGGGAGGATTCATGTGTCCATATATCATTTGTTTTATTGTTATTATTTCTTGCACACCTGCGGGGGCGGTGAGAGTTTGAGGATTGGGGTTGGGGAGATGGGGGGAGGTAGGGTAAAAGAGAAATGATTCATATTTATATTCCCATTTCACAGTATGATGTCTCAACATATATTCACGTAATATATCTATATGGATAGATATTTATAACAGCTTTTCAAAGGCACGGCCTGTGACAATCGTGTTGTTCCAAAATATTAACTTTTTTTTTTTATCAGCCAGAAGTAACATTTTGTCCATTTTTGAGACAATCCACAGGGTTTCATATTTGGACTGCATCTACCAAGTTTTATAATTATTTTCTTGATAGCTTTGTTTATAATGTCTGAAAATAGTAAATTGTTTTGTCTGACTGACAGTCCAAAACCCAAACAGAATTCAATTTACAATTCTCACATTTGAGACGCTGGAAACAGGGACTTACTTGTATTTTTTGGAGTGGAAAAAAATTATTATCAAAGTGATTATCATTGTCAACTAATTGTTTAATCTCTAGAGCATTTAAGCCTTCATTTTCTTTTATCTGCCTCCTCAGACTGAAGCAGTCAGACTTTCTTTCCTTAAGTGAGCACATTGTTAAACGCCATCAGGGGCCTTGTTGACTTGTCTCGTACGTTTGCATTGAGTTGTAAAAATTTTTTTTTTAAATAAAATAGCTGCTTGAGATCAAAAGATTTACATATGTTATCCTGCTTTGTTTAGCACTAAACATGCTTTCGATTTGCTGAGAAGAAAGATGTTAAGTGGAAAAGGTGGTGGGTGTGAGTTAAAGAAGCGGGATGACACTCATAATGCCAAAATAAAAGATTAGACCCACTCATATGAAGCTGTGCATATGCTATATGTGCTCTACTTATCAACACACACACACACACAAACACAGTTAAAGGGTGGCATTGTGTGTGTACTAGTTCAGCCAAATGGGGAACATAAAACCAGAACAAGGAGCCAGGCCCTCCCACACACACACACACACACACACACATACATAGTGGGCACACACATGTTGCCAGCTGGTGCACTGGTACACTTTACCAGGGGATATCCTGCATCCAAACTGCCAGCTCCGTCACACACACACACACACACACACACACACAACACACATACAAAGGCATGCTGCTAACAGGTATACATACAAAGAGAAGCACTCGCGAATGAGCCAACAAGTCCTCCAAACCATACGACGATATGGGTCGTTTGTTCCTCCCCTCTAATACGACCCACGGGAGGGTTTTCCGTCCTCATATCTAAACCAGAGAACGCCGGTCGCTGATTTGAACATAAACGGTCGCAGTTTAGTCATGTTTAGGCACAGAATCTACTATGTTACTTCACTTCCGTCACGCTCGCAAAGTTACAAACAAACTTGCCGCCTACTTTTATTTTCCAACGGGACTTGAACCCCGCTCTCCTAGGTGAACCACCCCAACCTGCCTCGTCACGCGGAAATTTGGCGCTCTTATACTTCGTCACCTTACTTCCTGCCTTGCTCCCGTCATGATTAGTACGGCCACTAGCCGGCGCCGTCACTAGAAACGGAAATATGGGTCATAATTGGTGCTTTAACGGACTACCTGTGAGAGTGTTTTTCAAGGCAAGGACAGTCTCGAATTAGTCTATATCGACGACGTTTCAATTTACGGGAGTGTTTCGAGAGCCGACAATCAAATTGTATTTATGTTTCTTTCTCGCCTCCCTACGTGCACATGTTCCACCTAATCAAGTTCCTTCTTTGTGCTGCATTTTTAAACTCTGTCTGATTTGTGAGGACTCTGGTTAACTGCAGGGTCAATCCAGACAGCTAGCTAGACTATCTGTCCAATCGGAGTTTTCGGGTTGCCTTTGAACGTACACATTCCACCAAAACAAGTTCCTTCCCGAGGCTATTTTGCAGAGGCGCCGTGGCTCCGTCTGGCGCCCAACACGATTGTGATTGGTTTAAAGAAATGCCAATGAACCAGAGCACGCTTTTCTCCCATCCTGGAATGCTGTGTGGACTGGCCAGGCCTTCCTACGCAGAGCTGTGGAGGAAGGTCTGGCAATGAACTCGAATGAACACATATCTAGCCAGTGAGATCTGAATATGTGTGCGTGTGGTGTGTGTGTGTGTGTGTGTGTGTGTGTGTGTGTGTGTGTGTGTGTGGAGCCACTCTGTAATCCAGTGGCCTATATAAATAAGCTTTGTAGTGTATAAACAGTTTTATGAACAGGCCTTCAACTGCCTACAACATAATAAGAGAGCTGGGTTACATGTGCACCTCCTGAGCAGACCGAGTACAGTGTGTGTGTGTGTGTGTGTGTGTGTGTGTTTGTGTGTGTGTGTGTGTGTGTGTGTGTGTGTGTGTGTGTGTTAAGCACAGGAATAAACACATACACATATACACACACACACACACACTCAGCGAGCAGCGAGCGAGCCAAAAGCGGCAGCTTTCTCTCTCACCACGAAGGAGTAGACGTAGCGCAGATGTCAAATCACTCGCATAAACACAAAGAGCCAGATCAATAAACAATCCTCCATCGCAGTGTACAGTACAGTAGTCCGGCTTGACGTCACACACGTCGCTGACACACTGTCGCTGCTGCGAACGCTGCAAACACTGCCCACTGGGAAATAACACTGGTCTTTTTCACGTCTTATTGTTCTCTGCTGTTGTCATTGTTTGTCAGAATGGTTCACCGGACCCGGGGATAAGCTTTTGTTTTCCACACACTGTCTCCATCTTTGGGACATGGCCGCTGCGGTGCAGTCTGCGCCGCACTTTCCCAGGGATCAGCTGTCAATCAAAGTGCGTGGGCTGCGTGACGTCTTTCTCTTGGATTTTTCTTCTTCTTTTTTTTTTTTTAACCTTTTGATGTTGTTGTTGTTGTTGTGTTCAGCCGCGGTGGCGGTGACGGCTATTCATGCCCTGCTCTTCTTCTATGTATTCTAAACCCACCGCACATGAAGGATGCGTCACTTCCTGTGCAACCTGACCATTTGTCTGAAGAAAAAGGCCCCAGATAGATACTGTTGTAAAATATGTCGCTGCTAAACAGGTTTCTTCTGGGCCTCCAGCCCCAGATGTTTTCTCAAAAGCCGTCAAATCTTTTAGGGTTTTAAAACAACTTCAACTTTGTGTCACTTCCCCCTCAGTCTCTCTGCCTGGACCCGCAAATCAACGGAGCAAAAGTTCTGTTACTGCGGAAATATCAATATTCATTCTGTGAACTCTACTAACGACAGGTTTTCAAGATTAGTAATGCTGTTCACGCCAAATTCATACCTTACCTACATGACTTAAAATCATAATCTGCTGATACCAACATATTGTGATAAGCAATAGGCCTCTTTTTCAGGTGGCAGGAGTGAAAATGAGTCATCCTCAGCATTTGTCGGGGCCTTGGTTTCAGAATGATGAAGACAGTTGGAGAATGGTTAGATGCAAAATAGGATGTCTTTCCCAAACAATGTACAGATTTTTAGGCATTCCGTTATCAAATGGCTTGGAAAATAGTGCATATAGCTGCCATAAATGGGGTATCCCTCCCCCCCCTAGGTTTGGGCTGAGCCCCGAATGTTTACAACCTCTTGCTCCGCCCCGGCTGTTAAATAATGATGATAATGATTAATCTAATTTGCACTGTTAAAAAAACAAAGTGTTATTATGCTGTTGCTTTGTGCCGCCTCCATCTTCCAACCACTGATATAGTAATGGGACACCATAGGGAAACTCTCTTGTCTCTACTTCTATATTAGTTGCATTATGGGTAATGTAGGATCAAGCATTTTTTAAGTTTGGGTCAAGCTAAAAGTGAGGCTATCTCAGCTTCTGCTGCCTTGTTTTTGACCATTCTTTTTTTTTATCCTGTCTCTCATGAGTCCCCCAACTTTATAAAAGTGCTGTTCTAAATTGCTAAAGTATCCCTTTAATTAAAGAGCCAGGACATAAGCAGCCTAGATTAAGTCCAGCAATTCACTGCTGCTGCCCTAATACAATCTTACGTAACAAAATATGGGTGTGTGTCTTTGTGCGTGTGCTGTGAGCATTACCAAACAGGATAAAGGATAAATCAACGGGCTCACCGGTCTGGACTTTCCAAGCACTGGCTAGAGAAAAGCAACTTTAAATACACGTGAAGTGCTTCATATTCTATTTCGAGCAACACAAAGCTCCTTCTTTCCGCTCCATGTTTTATTCCTACCAAAATTTGTCGGCAGTGAATTCCAATTCTTTTTTTTTTTGGTTCCGTCTGGATTGCAGACACGCTCCGCAAAACACACACCCACACATTTACAGCAAGACAATAATCAACAGTTCAGTTCAGTCAATATGCAGTTCATGGAGTTTTTTTTTCCAACCCTAACAGCCTGTTGGGCCTTGGTGGCAGATTTGTAGCTTTTTGCAGTCAGTCCAGTGGCCTGCTGTATGCATTAGAACTGGCTACTGATGTGTTCTGCACACACAAACATGTTTACACACGCGGTAAGCTCATTCGAAATGCCGACACAGTCAGATTCTCACACTGCACTGTGAGAGAAAAAACGCCGGAGTTCAAACACCGCACTTGAGTCCACTAAATAAAATCTTATGTTGAGAAAAGAAAGAGAGAGCAACAATAGATTAGTAATGGCAGCCAGTGTGTGAAATCTCTTTGTAGACTCGCCGGGATGTGCTACAGCATGAGACACACACACACACACACACACACACACACACATGCACACACACACGCACACACACACACACCAAACATACTGTAATTGATTCAGTATCAATTGGCTGTCCCGGATTTGCATTGACTGCTAATGTTGCAGAGAGACAGATGCATGAGCCAAAAGAGAAAATGGAAAGAAAAAAGAAGTGGAGGGAGAGAATAGACATGAGATAGAGAGAGATCTGACACCGAGCCAGACAATGAATGGGTGTTAGAAATGCACTAATGTGTATTGAGGTGGGTAGCATTAGCCAGTGATGATAAGCTAATTGCTAATCACTAGATCATAGACTAACAATTCTCATGTTACGAGGCTTCAAGCCAGGATGACTCTACAGTGGGCTCACTACAATGCAGGACTGAAAACTGGATATCGCGGGGCGAGAAATACCATTACGTCTGATAAATTAGTCTCAAGACATTTGTCGGATGTATCACCATGTACGAGCATTGATAACGTCTCTGTTAATGAGCTGCTATTGCTGGGATAACACAGTTTATCAGCCAATGTTGCACAATAAAATCAGTGGTCAATAAGATGAATAATTCTTCGCACTGCCCGCGTATCAATTCAGCTCATTGAGAAAAATGTTAGGACTGATTTTACGGAGAGGAAAGGATTACATTCTCGATGCTAATTGTGAGAAATCAATTGGCAAACTAGGGCAGCAGACATTGTATTTGCTGTGGAAATCATCCACACACAAAAAAATGCATTCTTGAATTTCAATTTTCGAGATTTCCTTTTTCAATCACAATCACTTCTGTTAAGAAGGAAAAAAGAAAGGGGGGGCGGCACGCACACATAAGTGCACACGCACACACACATGCAAACCCCTCTCTTTTGAGACATTAGCGATGCTGTTTCTGAATGAGGGGCGCCTCAGGGATTATAATCAGAATTTTCATCTCAGTCAGGGATTAATAGAATAAATGGGCAAGTGTGTGTGTGTGTGTGTATGTGTGTGTGTGAGTGAGTGAGTCTGTGTGTGGTGTAGGTGGGTGGGTATGCTGCCTTTTTACAGCACTGATCGGCATTTTGCCTGCACACTGCTCTCTTGCTCACACACACACACACACGCACACACACGTACACACAGACAGGTAATGTCTCGGCTCTCCTCGGTCCGAGCTGTTTGATATGTAAATAGCAGCGTTCCGGCACAAGTCCGACGCTTTGTGTTCCTCTGAGCCTCGCAGCAGCCAGAGGAGGCTCTGTAGCACTCTGACCATTGACACTGGTGCACATTTAACAACAAGCAGACATGCAGCCGTCACGTTAGATAGGCAGATGCACGCAGGAAAAACCAGCTACAGCACATGATGGAGATGCAGAGATAAAGAGCTGTCAGATTTCCTGCAACATACCATGAAAAAATATTCCCTGGATTTCACAAAAGAAGTCAGAATAAAATATTATTCCCATTAGAGCAGGAAATTCCTAAATGAAGACAAGAAGATGAATTGAAAAAAGACGGCGTTTGGATGATGTTTTCACTGATTAAAATCCCTACAGATTTAATAATGGGGATGCTAAAACCTAAACTCAATAGTGTTTCATTTCAAATACTGATCTTAATCACCGGTATGAAACCGGCATATGTGAAGTAAGTCTTTGAGGAAAAAAGAAAATATGCTTTTTTTTTTTTTTTGTATCTGTTTAATAATTTGTTGTTATTCTGGTCATTTGGATTTGTTACTGGCTGAGAAGACGCTTTATACACTGTAAGGAAAAACCTACGAGACACAGTGAAACACCAAGCCCAGCATTTACAAATAAGAAACACACACGCATTCCTCCCTCGCCTCCTTTTTTTGTCATTAGGAATGCTTTTGGATGGCTATAATCGCTGCTAAAAATTCCAGCAGATTTTTCATTCTTTTTTTTTTTTGCTGCCTTTAACATATTTACTTCACCGTGACAGTTTGGGGTCAATTAGGATGAAAGCTGAGGTCGGTGGAGGAAAATACTGGCTTTAATTATGGCCTATCTGAATGGATGTGTTGCGTCAATTCAGCATGTGAGGTGGTGTTTGTGCCGGTGTGTGTGCCCGGTGGCTGACAGAAGGTCAGAAAAAAAATAAAGAAGCGTCGATTAAAGAGGATATGTGTAATCACAATGACAAATTGGATATATATGTTTTTTTTTAAAAGCTCCGTTTTTTTCTTTTCAGTTTAAAAAAAAATCCAAACGGCAAACGTTTAATAATGCTCGGTCTGTCTGCTGTTCAGCTTGACGTCGACATCAGACAAGATATATAACGCTGCCGTCCTGTTTTCTTCTCCTGTCTGAGTGTACAGCTGTTCCTACCAAGACGTTCCCACACACAACGCTATTGAAGCAACCAGACGCCTGTATTATGATGTAAATCGCTCTAATAACCCAGTTTAGCTGGTGAATGTCTGTGTGAGAGAGAGAGAGAGTGTGTGTGTGTGTGTGTGTGTGTGTGTGTGTGTGTGTGTGTGTGTGTGTGTGTGTGTGTGTGTGTGTGTGTGTGTGTGTGTGTGTGTGTGTGCGTGTGCGTGTGCGTGTGGCGTGTGGCGTGTGTGTGTGTGTGTGTGTGTGTGTGTGTGTGTGTTGAAATCCATAGTCACTGCAGAGACACAAGCAGCTTTGGCAAAAAAAACAAATTTTGCACTAACTCCTTCCAGCTGACATACTGTAGATAATTTTGTCTCGAACCGGCACAAAGACCACAGGTCAAAGGTCAAATGCATCTATGACAAACATTTTTTCCTCATCCTCACTTCCTGCAAGTGTAAAAATTGGGAGAACTGAGATCGTGATGCGAGAAACGACGGCTCATTGTGCATATTTCCTACACACAGAAACTCCAAACTGGAAAACAAACTGCAGCATTTAGGATTCCTTCAACGAGCAAAGTGATAAAGTGTGTAGTTTGCAAGTGTGTTTCCTTTCCGCTGCTCTATTTCATCTCCCCCCCACCCCCTCTTTCTCTGTAACGGCTAATTTAGTACAGGCAGCCCGCCACTAAAAACTACTGCTAATTAAAATGCACAAGGAAGAAGAAAAAAATGGCACTGCAACAAATAATTAGTGGTGTTAAGATGCTTTAAATAAACGACTTTCCCTCTAAGAGCGAAACTAAAACTGGCTTTTCCCTCTCTTCGCTCGCCTCTCATTTGATTCTTGTACTGGGGAAAGGAGACGGAAGGGAAAGGGAAAGGAGCGATTAAACATGAGGAAAATCATGCGTTTGAATTAAAAAAAATAAAAAAAAAAAAAAAAAAAAAAAAAAAAAAAAAAAAGAAGGAAAAGAAAGAAGGTTTTTTTTGGGGAAAAAATTGGGGTAAAAAAAGGAAAACCCCAAAAACCACACCCCTTTTGTTATGCCACATGAGAGAGACGCACACACACA
This sequence comes from Perca fluviatilis, assembly GCF_010015445.1. Taxonomy (NCBI): domain Eukaryota; kingdom Metazoa; phylum Chordata; class Actinopteri; order Perciformes; family Percidae; genus Perca; species Perca fluviatilis. The sequence continues at coordinate 31,519,538 of NC_053130.1, read as the reverse complement.
TACACACACACACACACAAACTAATTCACATGTTATGCAGGAACACACATTCTGTGCACACAATCCCAGAAAGAGGCTGCAGTTACTCTCCAGGCTGAAAGACACACACGAACACACAGTTTTGCCGACATACAGCCACAGATCCTCCATCTGCACACACACACACACACACACACACTTAAACCATGGTGGTCTCACAAGTGCACTAACACACTGACCAGTGGTACCACAAAGTCAAAGTCACCCATGTCTCTTTGCTACTGGCCTATGGGATTTGCTCACCGTGGCCAAACTGGGCAAACTGGGAAAACACACACACACACGCACACACACACACACACACACACACACACACATTCACTGCCGCACACACTTTCTGCATTGAATTCAGTGGATCAGTGGAAGGACAATTGGTCAGACTAAGGTTGATGATTAGATCCGCTACATTATCTTACACACACACACACACACACACACCAGACAGTCTAACACATGCATACACACACACACACACTGCCCTTTACACTAGTCAGCAAAGACAGAAGACTATTCATACATACACACACACACACACACACATACAGACGGAGAGAGAAAGCCATCCTAAATCAAACCAGTGTGTGTGCTTTTATGCCAGCTGTAAAAAAAAAAAAAAAATGAACAGAGGCGTATTCTCTCGGGTTTCCTCCCCACCTGTGACAACCCTCTGTTGTTGTTTGTCTGACAACACTCACCCCACCCATCCACCTCATCCCACCCCCTCAAACATGTCTCAGCCAATCAATTTCTCGCCTTAACAAGGATTGGCAAGTGTGTGTCCCCTAAAAAACCTTGTGCTCAGACTACTACAGCCCCCACAAGGTTTGGATGGAGATCACAGGCAACGTTTAGGCTAGACTGCGCTGGCTTGCCGTACCGCGACACGCCCACTTTGTGTCGACGATATATAAAAACTAAACCTGACGCTGCAGAAAACACACACACGCAGAAATGTAGACCCATCCAGGGCAATACACACACACACACACACACACAAAATTACATGAGTGTGCCGATTAGAAAAGTAGAATCCGGACACTAAACGCTGCTTCTGAGCCGGAGGAGTTCATTTATCCCATGATGAGTAACGTTTTAGAGAATGTTTAGAGGAAAAGAGAACTACTTATCATCTATTTAAAACATTCTTTCAGATATAACCTCCTTATTCACACAAAAGCCGATACATAGGCATAATCCCACAACAGGGGTCAGCAACCTTAGGCACGCGGTGGCTCAACCAATGGCACGCGAGCAAGAGGTGTTGCTAAGTGTTTTTTGGAATCGATCCAATCCGCATTAGCTCCAAATTACGTCTTTCACAGCCACAGGCAGGAGCACAGCTTGCTATTCACGGCAGTATGATTGACATTTCCCCCCATCCGCATTCTGCAAAGACCCGTCCTACTCTTCCTCTGATTGGCTAGCACTCATTGCCTTCTTTACAGAATGCGGCGAGAAGTTCAAAGAATAACACTGCCTGACCTGAGAGGGCTCGGTAGATGATGGCAGGCTAAATGCTGATATGGCACACTGGTTAACAAGAACATTTTAAAATGGCACAGCACATTAAAAGAAAGTTTGCCGAACTCTACAAAGACGATCTGGCAGCCACTGCCTCAGTAAAGCTGCTGCTTCTCTGTTAACGTGAGCACCACAGCGACTGTGCTCAGATCCAGACACATAGCTGACGTCGTTTGCCTGGTGCGGAAGCAGCTCTGGTTACCTGGGAGGGGCTCCTGTTTGGGGCAAATCCCCCGAGGCAATAGGAAGCGGTCGTCGTCATCGTCCGCCATGGTGGCCTGGACGCCCACTTCCACGGGCCTCCGGCTGCGCAGGGAGCCAAACGCGGGCGACGGGGTGAGGGCCAGGCCCGGGGAGGGCGAGGGGGGCTTGTCCAGCCCCCGGCCCACGGCCAGGCAGGGCGGCCCATGGCATCGCTTCCTCTTGTGCTCAATGAAGAGCAGGATGTCCGCCAGGGGGAAGGTGGCTTGGCACTGGCCGCAGGTCAGCAGGTCCTGCTCCAGGGAGCCGTGGGCGTCGTGACCCAGCCGGGCCAGCCGGCCCACGGCCGAGCCCGGGTGGTGGTGGTGCCCGTTGAGGCTGCCGCTTTCTTCCGAGTGCTCCGAGCAGCGCTCCGACAGCTCCTCCGACGAGACGACGGCCGTGGAGAGGGGTTCGGCTGCTGGGGGAGGCAGAGAAGGGGGGAACGAGAGGGACAAGAAGAGGAGGGTGGGAGGAAAGAGGGAGAGGGAGCATAAAAAGAAGAAATTAGAAGGTGACGCTCGGCGAGAAAGCAGCAACCACATCTTCATATTTTTTCTTTTTTGTCTCTTGTAATTTAATCTGATGCAGCTATTTGTGGGACTAGATGACAAGAGGAGAAACCTTTGTGTCTGTCACGTCGGGGATCAGAGTTAAAGAGTCAAAGCTAAGCAAAAGCCTGACATGTGGTGCACACAATAAGGGGGGTGAGAAAATGTGCCTTGTAATGAAAGAAAGGCATGTAATGCAGGAGGGGAAATGATTACAATGCAAGCTGATGTCTGGATCACACATCATAAGAGAATAAATGGTGGGAAAGAATATCCCGAGTAGCTGCAAAGCTCAAATCAGATTCTTCAAAGATAACAATTTCATAGCCAATGACAGGGGGAAGAAAGCATGGAAAATGATGGTTAAACACAGCATTCTGCCGAAAAAACTAAATATGTGGATGAGTTTGACTTGCCTAACCTTGTTTGTACAGGTTCTGATCCTGTAATCAGCAGAAAGGAAAACTGTCACAAACATGTCCAACATATGTGCCGGGGAGAGGAAAGGGAAGGCAGGCGGCACAGAGAGTGTGTGTGTGTGTGTGTGTGTCAGGGAAAGGGAAAACTCTTCCCTCGGCCTCGATTACTTGTGTCCGACTTATGGTACTTAGATACCAGCCGCTTGTACAGCAGGAAATCGCCCCAAAATGAGCCGTTCAACCCCGATTCCTCACCCCTCTGAAGCCGGATTAACTCCTGACTACTTTTTTTTTCTTCTTTTTTTTAAAGCCTTTTGTCAAGCTCAGACTGTCCTGCAGTGGAGCGAGAGGAGTGTGAACAGAGCGGCCCCGCTGAATTAGAGAAGCGAAACGGGAGAACATAATTCACTGTCTCGCTCTCTTTTAAAGAAGAATCTTCCAGTCCAAGGTGAAGAGTCTGACTCTGTGCTAGCCCGCCTAATGCATGTTGACCTTCTTTACCGCAGCTGCCAATTTCACATTTTTAATGAACTTAAAACCACTGAGAATCAAAAAATAGATTTTAATTTTCACTGTCTGGGTGATTGGTACAGATTTTGTCTGATAAAAGGGATCGGGTTCCTGTGCATGCATGTGGAAGAGAGCAAGTGTGTGTGTGTGTGTGTGTGTGTGTGTGTGTGTGTGTGTGTGTGTGTGTGTGTGTGAGAGAGAGAGAAAGTGAGAGAGAGATAGAGTCTGAATGTGGACTACATCCCCTCAAGGAAATATCATTTGAACGACGCAATCCTGCGCGACATCTGTGTGCAAACTAGGACATGGAGATAACATGATAAATTCCTGGCTTGCACCAACACACCACCACTACCCCCGTATCAACACCCCCTCTTCCTCTTCATCCTCCTCATCCTTCTCCTCTTTGATTTAACTTCAGGTCAACACAACGCCACGCAAGTTACACAACAGCTCCCGGGGGGGGGGGGGCATTACATTTAAAATCACAGGATAAAACAACAGCAACATATCTAATGAAAGCTGCATAAGCCCCGCATCTCTCAAGTTGAACTCAAGATGTGGATATCCAGGGTTTGAAAAAACATTTTGTTGGATTTAATGGTGCATGAGCAGGGAGGGTAGGAGACCTAAATATTTTATTTATTTTTTAAATACAAAGCAGGTCTCCATGCACAGAGTTCAATTTCAATAAAATAGGAATCACTTATTTGTATCTATTTTTAAGGCAGTGTGACTGGGTGAAATAAACAGCATGAGGAGCAGAGAGGAGGATAATGTGTCTTTACACCGTATTAATATAAATCAGAACGTGAATAACAATACAATTACATTTGCTAAAGGAGAAATAAAATGACAATAAAAAATTAAGGTATAAATGTACTCTAAACTACAAATCCTTTTCCAAGTTCCCCCTGTCTGATAAATTAAACAGCTAATACTAGAAAACGTAGCTGTTGGAAGACTGGCTCTCTGCATATCATGAAACTATTTAAATACATATTCTATCTTTGCAAAATATGGGAAATACGGACAATGAAATTTAATGTGGAGGAGGGAATGTAGATTTGTAACACACTGTTGAGTATTGTTACATTTGAACTACTTCAATTCAGCCTGATCATGCTGTTACAAAGCAAACACCGGATATGTAATGTATGCCAAATAATCCAATAGAAATATAGAATTGTAAGAAATATAGAAAATGAAAATCCAGACGCTAAAAACAATAAAAAAAATCAGGGATGAGTGTTTGCTTGAAAACGACAAACCAAATTCTGTGTTCTCTGTAAGCTAAATGAAATGAAATATGTGTATGTGGTGTGTGTGTGTGTGTGTGTGTGTGTGTGTGTGTGTGTGTGTGTGTGTGTGTGTGTGTGTGTGTGTGTGTGTGTGTGTGTGTGTGTGCTGTAATGTGGAGGGTCTGCAGGTATACTACAGTGTAGCTGCATATGCTGATTGCAGGCTGTATGTACTGTATGTAAAAATGTGATGCACAAAAAAGGAGAGATGGGTTTGAGGTGATGAAGAAGAATTGCAAATTTGGTGCTGGGGGTCCTCTTCCCTCCCTGCATCGATCTCTCTCTCTCTCGCCCCCCCCTCCTTCCTCCCCATGTCTTGTATACTCTCCCTTTATTCTAAAGAGATCACCAAATAGTAGCCCGTGTATAGGGGTGGCGGTGAAACTGATCAGGTTTTAAGTTCAGCGCTGGGTTTTCTGATCGCGCTCTGCCTCCTAGCGACGGCACATGGACATGGCGACTGTGCTGTCACCCAGCCGGGGCCACACACACACACACACACACACACTCTCTCTCTCTCTCTCTCTCCAAACCAAAAACACAACAGTCAACATACCGAAACATAATCAAGCACTGATGCGTAAAGATGCCCAAATATCTTCTTGTTTTCTGTTTGCGGGCCACTTACTGTGGAGAGCCGCTAAAACGCTGCGAGGTGGCGCACAGTGTGGCACATGGTGCGGTGATAAGCGCCACTTTGCCAAATGCTCCGCAGTTTTCCAACATACTTATCTGCTCAGCCGTCACATATCAGGCTTGTGCGTCTAATAAACTCGAAAAATAAAGCTTTGGTGAAAAAGAAACGCCGTGCGTAAAGACGGATACGGCCGACTCAACTACAACATTGTTGGAATTTGGTCGCTTTCCCCACACGCTGCAACTGCAACACACCAACGAGCTGGTTTGATACGTCTTACCTTAACTGTACATGAAGCTTTAGAATCATAAGTTGGAATCTTTGCAGGTCCAAATGTGGCTTCATAAGAAAAATAACCAAAAACGACAGGACTTAATACTGTCCTGTTGCTCTAACTCTGGGCTGCAGCGGCTCTGCTGTCTGTGTTTTAGAGTGAAAGCTTCTCATCTAAACTAAACACCAATAAATGTCCTTTTACGATTATGAGAGGCATTGGTATTTTTATAAGTTTGTAAAAAAAGAAAAAATCGATTTGTGTTGTCTGTAATGCGGTGCTGCTGATAAGAGGGAGGCAGTTGTAAACAGTCGGACACGAGATTTTTCAACCCTCGATCCAAAAATCCACCTCCAAGTTTTTTTTCCCCTGAAAATAATCCAAAAATAGAACGAGAGAGAGCAGATGAAAAACCCCTGCCCGCAGAGCTATCAGACAGCGGTATTCCGGGGGATTTCTCCACGAAGCTCCGCGGAGAGGACGCGCTCTGTTACCGGGAGCACTGCGCGTTTCCACTGACCGGAGCGACCGTGGGGGCACCGGAGCCACAGCGAGTGCATCTAACAGCCTATGAATGCACATTCTCACCGTGTAATACAGAAGCAGTAACGGCTGTATACCGACACACAAAACTTTTCTCTCTCTTTCGGGCTTTCGGGATGTCCGAGCGGCTTTTACGCACGGAGGTGTCGCACTTTCTCTCCACACTGTTAAGTCCAGTTGACCGCGGGTCCGAGCGGTGCGTCCGGTGTCCACAAGCTCCTGTTTTGTTGCCCCCAATCCCCCTTTGCTGAATGAAATGAAAGGAAGTCAGAAGTGACATTTTCTTTCTTTTATCATCTCTACTTACGCGAAAAATCCCGTTTGCTTAAGTGCTGGGGTTTGCCTTGCTTGCGGCGAGACATGGTGGCTGGCGGCGGCGGTGTTCAGCGCGGATCACATCGGGGAGAGCCGGGGTTAGAGAGGAGACTCCAGTGGGGCAAAGAATGTCTTCATCCAACGCCTTTGACATCCACGAGAAAAAGGGGAAAAAAAGAAAATAAATTAGAAATAATACAAAGATGGCGCGGAGGCGAAGATGGATCGCGGGATCGCCGTCATGGCTTTTTTGAGAAAGGAGAGCAGAGAAAAAAGAGAGAGAGAGAGTGAGAGAGAGGTAGATAGAGAGAGAGAGAAGGGGAGAGAGATGGAAAAAATGGCAAAAGCCCCCTCAGCCCCCCTCCCCTCTGAGCCGTGCAAGTTCAAGTGCACGGACGTGACGTTCCCGACGAACTTGAACGTCAGGCGATGGACGGACACCCGACATACAAAAACATGGGCAGGGCCGAGGGCACCCGGGTGGGAGTGGGAGTGGGAGGAGGGACGGACGGGACGCGCAATAACAACACCAATGGATGGTCATTAGAGAGAGAGAGAAAAAAAAAAAGGAGAGGGAGGAGAGGAGGAGAAGGGAGGGAGGGAGGGAGGGAGGAGGGAGGAGGAGGGGCTGGACATGAGAAATAGACCCAGTGGAAGCCAATGGACACAGAGATCAGGGGGGCCGGACAAGAGGCTCTTGGAGGGAGGGGAGGGAGGGAGGGAGGGAGGGGAGGGAGGGAGGAGTGTGTGTGTGTGTGTGTGTGTGTGTGTGTGTGTGTGTGTGTGTGTGTGTGTGTGTGTGTGTGTGTGGGGAGAGAGAGAGAGAGAGAGAGAGAGAGAGAGGGAGGGAGAGAGAGAGAGAGAGAAGAGAGAGAGAGAGAGAGAGAGAGAGATGTCTAATGAAAGCAATATGCAGAGAGAGAGAGAGGTGGACGCAAAACAGGGCAAGGGAAGCCGCGGACAGGAGCTCACTGGAGGGGGGCGGATATGATGCTGCTGCATGTACAGACCGGAGCAGTGTGTGTGTGTGTGTGTGTGTGTGTGTGTGTGTGTGTGTGTGTGTGTGTGTGTGTGTGTGTGTGTGTGTGTGTGTGTGCGCGCGCGTACGTGCGTGTATGTGCCTGTTTCCTTAAAGCGCGTGCACATTAAGGCTATGCTATGCAGATAGAGAGAAAGGAGATGCACGTGTTAAAATGACAAGGAGCGCAGCAAACTATCCGGTTGCAGCGAACAGGACGAACAGGTTGAACAAGCAAGAGAAATACAGACACAGGCTGTAGCCTGGGTGGCTTCACGTGTGCTTTACATATATACACGGTGTGGTCTGTTACTGCTCTGCGTGCAGATGATAATCACATCCCGGCCCCGTAAAACAAAGGAAAGAATCCAAGTAGCATGCACCTTGATCTGCAATATTGCACGTGTTTTTTGTATAACAGTTTAAAAACAAGTGTTTAGAAATTTGTATTATGATTCATTAGGTCTGATCTGATCGGGATACCAACAAAAGTGCATACTTATCTATATGAACGCTATCTTACACTCACAACAAAAAGGTTGGCAGGAAAACATGTGCACCATATGATTTTATAGAGCAAATGTTTTATTATTGTATTACCTTATTCTAGAAGCTAGAGGAATTCATGTCTGATCTTGAGGTCTGGCTCACTTGTGCATGAGTGTTTATGTGCCGTCAATTAAAATCCAGCCATCCCATTGTGAATACCGCTCACTGTCTACGGTATGAGTGTGTGTCTGTACTGAGGGGGTACATTTAGAGACGGGGCACTATAGGTTCCAAAGCCCTCTGTCTGTCTGTCTGTTTGACTGATGTCTCCGTATCTGTCTGCGTGAAATCCACACTGCCGCCCCGTGCGGACCGTGGGAGTGCGAGCGGGGCACATACGCGCCCCGTGTAATAACTTTCAGATGTGCCTCAGGTTCGAGCTGCATACGGTACAGGAGGGGGGGGGGTGTTGGTGGTGGTGGTGGGGGTGTGGAGAGGAGGAGAAGGAGGAGGAAGAAGAAGAGGAGGGGGAAGAGATTGTAAATACTCTTGTAATAAAGGGGGTTTGGTAATATAAGACGCGGGGCTTTAAACGGCAAAAGGCGCCGGCGCTGCCCGACGCGATCCGGGGGTTTCAGAACGCAGGTTATGAGGTGAGGAAACACGGTGCAAAAATGGGAAGAAATAGAGACCCACTGGTGCTGTGCGGACGAGGTGGAAGAGGTACAGGAGGAGAAGACGGCAGAGATTCGCCCGGGAAAGCGGCACCGGCACCGGCACCGGCACCGGCAGCGGCGGCTCCAGAGTAGAAGCCCGGAGCAGGAGCTGCAGTGGCGGCGGCGGCGGCGGCGACTACTCTTGTGGTGCTTCGGAGACCTGGAGCTACGCGTACTGACCGAAGAGGACGCGCACTTAATACCGAGGGGGTGGGGGTGGTGGAGGGAGCCAAGACAGAGAGGAGGAGGAGGAGAAAAAAAAAAAAAAAAAAAAAAAAAAAAAAAAAAAAAAAAGAAAAAGAGAGAAGCAGAAGGAGTTTAGGAGGAGGAGGTTCAACGTCAAGGGGGAAAAATGCATGACCAGTGAGTGAAATATTTTGCAGGTTGCAACTCGCTGCGTGGCTTATTAGACGGACCGGTGTGTGTGTGTGTGTGTGTGTGTGTGTGTGTGTGTGTGTGTGTGTGTGTGCGCGCGCGTGTGTGTGTGCGTGCGTGGCCATTATCCTGCACAGGGTGATTATCGCTTTTGTGATCTTGTGTCAAAGTGCAGGCAGGTTTAAACCTTGCAGAAAAGATTTTTTTTTATTTTGTATTTTTAATGATAATGACACTTTGATCCTAACAAAACACAGTGTGATCTAATGGCATGGGCGGGTTGGATTTATCGGCCATGAATTGGTACACTGTAGTACTTTAGTCCTTCGTTGAATATTCAGTCATGCAGCCAATTCAGAATGATAATGCTAATAGATTTATGGATTATTTCTCCTCATGTGTAGATTTTAACTCGGTCCTGTAAATAGATGGACTGGCCATTCAGTTGTTTTTTTTATAGCCATATGAATTATTTTCTTTAGACAATTTAGCAGTAATCCATTAAGGTAGGGTGTACATTATTGAGAGGAATACATTTTTGTAACCAATTATTTGTAATATTTCGGAAGAGATGGTCGAGTATGGGTTTGGAAAATTGATTTTTAAATTTGACATTTTTCTAAGTGGATCCAAAAGGTAGAGACGGTGAACGTAAAGTGGAAGTTTATTTCAGATTTGTGTATTTCTTCATTCTGTGTTTGCCTCATTTGAGCGCGTTTGAGATTGAGGAAAAAAAGTCATTGTAATGAGATCATGTTTGTGCTGGTTTTCTAGATTTGCAGTTTTCATAAGGCGGATGTTGGATGTCAGCCTGGGCACTTTCCCTTTTGATTTTACCTTCTTTTCACAAAACAGCTTGAAAAATACAAACGGCTCTGTCAGTGATGGAGAGGCTACACTCCTCATTAAATACCCCTCTTCGCATCCATGTGTCGTGATAAGGATTAAACACGCGTTAAATATGCCCGTAACCCACAGAGACGAGCTGCAGTGTATTTTAAGGAGCGTAATTGGGGCTAAATGGGAGAATTTCTGTTTTTTTTCCTGGCATCGGGTGTCCTGGGTGGCCTGTTGCTGTCTGGATGGCGACAGGCGGCCACCGCACCCACCGAACCTGATCCAGTAACACTAGAAGCCTTTACGGCTGGGTGACACGGCGGGGCGTTCGGAGCTGCACCCGGAGTTAAAAACATCCTCAGGGAAGCAGAGACTTCACCATATTATTGATATTTATGATCAGGTTTTTTGGACTTTTCAGCTACGGGCAGTACGTCATTTCACGTCATTTCGCGTTACAGCCGATATAGAAAAGCCCTTGCATCATTTGGCACCAAAACTCCCAAATCTTTACGTCCCTTTACGCACAAAGTGGAGCAACTACTGATGGCTTTCTAAACATTGCGTTAGTGGTAGAATAAGAGCCCTGCAGCTCATCTGTCACGTCAAACTTGTTCTCCTGAGCCCATGCCATCCCCAATTGGTACCCACACTTAAAGGGGCCCTCGTTTGACACCCTCCACACACACACAACACACACACACACACACACACACACACACACACACACACACACACACACATCCGGGAGCACCAACCTTGACCTCTCCCTACACCCCGCTCCGTCTGTTGGCAACAAAGAGTGTTTTTCCTTTTCTCTTCCTCCTCTTCGTCCTCTGACTTTATAAGACACACACACATACACACACACACACACACACACACACACACAATACTCACATTGATCAAAGCCCGTAGAGCTGCTCGGACTCCGGGAGCGCGCAGGGGATTCTCTATATGTAAATGCCGCTCGTCGCCGGTTCCGTCCTTCATCAGTCAGGCTGCATGCTTAATGTGGAGGAAGCATGACCTCGGTATATGTATATGTGCATAGATATGTCTCATCGAGTCTCAAATTCTCTTTTTCTTTTCTTTTTTTTAAACAGACTGAGAGTAGCTAATGAGCAAGAATCATCCGGACTTACTTTGGTAGCCACAGGCCGCATTCAGGTGTGTGTTAAGATAAAATATAGCAGTACGCTATATTTTCTGCGCCATATGTAGGCCACGTTCTGCCGTCTTTAACTTTCTTTCTCCGATTCAGCACTTTTATTCGCTTGCTAAGGCGGCTGCAACTTCTATCAGCCTATATATTCTCTACTTATGTGCACTGAGTGAATGGACAGCGGCGTGCTTTGATGATGGTTCATAAAACGGGGAGGAGGGAGAGTTTTAGGCTTTGTAAGGAGCGTGAAAAGAGCGGAGAGACTACATGGCATCAGGCCGGCGGTGGTCACATGCATGGCGCGCCTTCCCTGCACGCACGACGGCTCCGGGGAAATTGAGTGACTGGGGGCGCATTTCAATATATGAAAATGACCGGAGGGGGGGGGGGGCTCCTGAGATAAATCAGCTCCAATCCCTCCATACCCCCAACCCGCACACAGTCCCCCTCCTGTTTTTCATGCTCCTCTTCATACCTTCAGTTCTCTCTCTCTCTCTCTCTCTCTCTCTCTCTCTCTCTCTCTCTCTTTCTCTCTCTCTCTCTCTCTCTCTCTCTCTCTCTCTCTCTCTCTCTCTCTCTCTCTCTCTCTCTCTCTCTCTCTCCAGCCGCTGCTTTTGTCATAATTTCCCAAACCATGCGTAAAGACGCGCAGTGTAAACTGCCATTACCGGCGTTATATAACCTACAAAGTCAGAATGGAAAGGCTACATCAAATACGTCCAACGGCGGATGGGGCCTGACAGTGATGTTTTTTTTTTGTTTTAGTTTTTAATTAAAGGATCTGATCTCCAGTCTGTGATCAACGTAGAAAAACATGCAATAATTTTACATACGCAATCATTTCGCATCGGCAGGTTATATTCATAGACATACAAAAGTAACGTTTGAACCTGTTTAAGCTGCTTTTACACCGCTGAACCTACTTGAACCAAAGTTAGTAGAAATTCAATACAATTTTGTAAATCCTCAATGGGGTCCCGCGTGGCCCCACTTAGAAATGGATGGTTAATTGTTAGGCATTTATGCGAAGTTCATCTGCATCCGTTTATCCTGTATTTCGAGGACGTTATTGCTAAACTAATATTTCATGACAAAAATCACACAAAAAATATTTTTAATTGTTTTTACAAGTAACTCTTTCCAGTGCTGTGACCAAAAAAAAAAAATATTCATGTGCTTATTTCCAGTGGTAATTAACTCCAAATCCCTGTTAAATCTAGTCCCTGGCTTTTTATGGAGGAATTTCAGGCTCTGCTAGCCCCCCATCCACATCCTTTTACACACACACACACACACACACACACACACACACACACACACACACACACACACCACCAGCCTCCCATCCCAAAAGCTTTACAATAAAGGGAGTGGGATGGATTTCACAACGTGCTATTATCACATCGGGGGATGTGTGCGCACGCCGTTGCGTCGGGCCGGTGGTATTAGATGAAATCAAGCGGGATTACACAGCTATAGAGCAAATTATCAGGGACCCCCCACACACACACACACACACACACACACACACACACACACACCACCAACCCCTCACATCCTTCCACCGTCCGATCTGATCTTCTTCTGTATAATGTGTGACACTGAGTCAGAGACAGACGGGACGACCTCTGGAAGCATGGCAGCGGCCCGGGTTCGAATCCGACCTGCGGTGTCATCCCTTCTCTGCCCTCCTATCCCATTTCTTGTCTATCTATCTCTCTATCTAATGAAACAAACAAACAAAAAAGTAGTCAGCGATCATTTCAGTCAAAGGAAGTAGACATGAAGGGCATCCAAACTTTGTGCGACCAGAAAAAAAAAAATTATTTGAGAAGACGCTGTATTCATCTTTACACTGTAGCCGAAGTATCTCATATTTACATTCAATGACTGACACAGCTGTAACAAAGGCCTATCTCACTCTTCTGCTTTGGGACCGATTGGGGAGGAAAAACCTCCACAGGACCCCCGGAGGGTCCCAGACAGACCACAACACCCGCAGCAGACTACACAGGACCCGGTGTAGTCCACCACCACACAATCCATCCATCCATCCATCCATCCATCCATCTGCCTGTAATGCACGGACGTGTTTATGGCCGCCCTAGTTAGGTCGTTGTTAATTTTACACTAAATGGGTTGTTATGAAGATGAATGGCGGGAGGGAAATGGTACACTTGGGACAGCGGAGAGAGGGTTGGCCTATAGCTATAGGGATCTGTAAAGCAGGCACAGGATGTGAGGGTAGAGTGGTCTGAAACGGGCCTATTGGTGTTGCTGATGCTGAGATGTCCTCCGACGCATCAAATTATTTGGTAATTAATGGATAAAAAAATATAAAAAAAAAAATGCAGTAAGTGTTTTTTGTTGTTGCTTTTTTAAATCAGGATTCTGATTAAATGAATTAAGCGTTATTAGCGGAACAGAAGAACCAGCAAAACTGCAATAAACTATAAAATGTCAAAAGATGCAAACGTGTATGGATGGTGGCAAAATAATAACTGTAATTTCAATGATAAACTCCACTCAGGTTACATCTGATACACAAGTTTCTCTGACATTCTACTTTTCTTGGTGAAGGGAGCATCAGCAGTTGGTGCACTGTTGTATTTTTTTTGAATGGACTGCTCTAACAGCCGTATAGTCTATATCAGGGGTCTGCGACGTTTTCTAAGCCAAGGACCCCTTAACTGAGAGGATCAGGGACCCCCTACTACTTATATTGTATCAAATTAAGTTGCATATTAAACTGGGCCTGCAATAACATAGACGGTATACAAAGGCTTTTATACCGCCTATGTTATTGTATGAGCCATATATATATATATATATATATATATATATATATATATATATATATATATATATATTACATTTTTAGTGCATATAATACTAAGCTATTAGAATAATAACTGTTGGCATGATTTCATAAATCATTTAATGTAAATGTGGCACAGTGAATCTTTAGGATGAACTGTATCTGTGGATGGCTACCTTACCTTACATGCAGGCCAGTAAGCCTATCATCAATGTGTGCGTGTGTTGGATTCATGTTGTCAAAAAATTAACAATAATTTGGTGGCCCCCGTGTAGCAACTCTAAGGACCCCCCCCCCCCAGGGGTCCCAGACCCCCTGTGTAAGATATTTAGTGTATATAATAATCTTTAGAATAGAATAAATAGATAAAGACCCCCGTCAACATCTGAAGCTCCACTGACTCCTGTCGAGGGGGCTTTCATGCCTTAACATCGCCAAACACGGACTCTAGCCCCCTCTAGTGTCCGGATCCCGCCAGTGTGAGAGCGCAGGGAGATGGAGTGGATGGAGAGGTGGGCTAAAGAGGGGCCCCCAACAGGCTGCAGCCTCCGCGGAGGGCCCGGAGCATCACACCGAGCTTCAGGGTGGAAGGAAAGGATTTTTGAACTTCATTCAATTCGGATTAGTTTGGAAAAAATATCCATTAATATAAACCAAATAGGCAAACAAAAAAAGTCAGCGTGGAGAAGATGTGGTTTATGTTGAAGACAGAGGGAAGATGACACGGAGTGAGGGAGTATAGGCTACATTTGAGAATAAAAAACCTTAGCAGAAAATAAGATAAATTACGATAGATTTTTGTCAGGATTTATAATTCGGATTATATTATTATATTTATGTTGATATGGCTGCTTAACCTTACCTCACATTGTATGACGACTATTATGATGTGCTGCACAACGGGCAGTGTGCAATCTTGTTGGCTATAGCGGCAGTCTCTGCATGCAACATGAGTATATCCATGCAGAGTGATGCAGCAGTCTGTGTACTTTATGTATGTATGTATGTATGCACTATGTTGTGTTGAATTCTTTAAACAGCAGGTCCAAGAAAAAAAAAATTCTCTTATATCTCTCTTATAGCTCAAGATGTCAGTGGTTGTCAAATTGTAACGTCTTGATTGGTGTTGGCTATAGATCAGTGGTTGGTGTTTATGGTTTTAAAACCCTGAAATCCTGATGTCCTTCACAACACAAAGACAACTTTCATTTCAGCAACTTTATCATGAGGCAAAACAAAACGATTGTCTTTATAAATGATGAAAGGTAAAAAAAAAAAAATATATATATATATATATATATATATTGTATTGTATTTATTTACTTATGTCTTGCTTTGAGTCACCCTCTAGAAATCTCAACAACAAATCTGTAAAAATATCTTATTTCCTAATTCCTTACAATATTTCACTTCTATTATTATTATTTATTTTACTATTATTATCAACTATTATTATGAGGGCTTTTCACACCCCTAATAATGCCAATACGGGTTGTAACAATTCCATTATGCGTGATATAACTGGTGTAATAGGAAATATTGCCCCAGTGATTGAGGATTAGGATCCGGTGCGATCACTCCGCGGCAGTGAGCAGCGGCTCGGAATGAACTGGGATCCGGTAAATCTCCGCTCAGCGTGGGCTTCCAGCGGGCCGCACCTCAGAGAGCTTAGTGATAAATCATGTATTTTTAATGAATATCAATAGAGAACCCCAAAAAAAAAGCCAGGAGCCCGGCTAACTAATTAGATTAAGCGGCGGTGAGGGCCGGCCGGACGGGGGAATACTGCGGTAATGACTGCTATCACTGCTGCGGGTTTCTAATGGGCTCTGAAGCTAAAATTGGTGGGGGGGAGGGGGGGTTCAAACCATTAGCACCGAGGGGGTGGGGCATAACAAGTAATGTGACATGACACCCTTCTGTTTCAGTCGGCTTGTTAAGCGCGGAGTCACTTCACCACGCGGAGTGTGACATCATCTTAATACCAGCGGTGGAAGAAGTATTCAGATCCTTTACTTAAGTAAAAGTTCTAATACTGCACTGTTAAAAAATTCTCTGTTACAAGTAAAAGTCCTGCATTGGAAATGTTACTTAAGTAAAAGTGTATGAGTGTCATCGGGAAAATGTACTTAAAGTATAAAAAGTAAAAGTTCTCAGTGCAGAAAAACCCTCACATTTTAGAAAGTGGAAAAGATCCAAACAGCAGTTGATCGGCGACTCATTCCAGCTGTTGTGTATATTGTTGGGTAGATGTGTATTTGGTAAACTACATGCTTTTTGTGCAGTGCTGATACCACACTGTAATAATACTCTGTTATTACAAGTAAAAGTCCTGCATTGGAAATGTTGCTTAAGTAAAAGCGTGTAAGTGTCATCAGGAAAATGTACTTATAAACTACATGTGTTTTCTGTGCAAAAATCTTTAATCTGTAGGCTATAAAGTAAGCTGTCAGATCAACGTAGTGGAAAGTCAAAAAGTACAATGTTTCTCTCTGAAATGTAGCGCAGTAGAAGTAGAAAGTGGCGTGAAAAGAAAAGACTCAAGAAAAGTACAAGTATCTCAACATTTGTACTTGAGTAAATGTACTTAGTTACATTCCAGTTTTCCACCATTGCTTAATACTACATCCTGTCCTCTGCACATTCTGTATATCCTGAACTTTTACACATCCTGCACTAGTCCATACAGCCTCTTTTGTCTTCCTTGATGCTATGTAGTTATATGTATGTGTTATATGTTTCTGTATTCATTGTTTGTTTCATATACATGTTTAAATATGTTTTTATAGGCTATGCACCATCAACCAAAGCAAAGTAGTAAGTGCTACTTACCTGGCAATAAATCCTTTTCTGATTCTGATTCTGATTGACTCCTAAACTTCTTTCTTTGTCATTTTATTTAATTTTTTCAATTGATACAGGTTTCACACCTGTAAGGTTAACATGTTCACTCACATATTTAAAGAACTCATATTATGCTCATTTTCAGGCTCATAATTGTATTTAGAGGTTGTACCAGAATAGGTTTACATGGTTTAAAAAAAAAACATATTTTGGTTGTACTGCACATTGCTGCAGCTCCTCTTTTCACCCTGTGTGTTGAGCTCTCTGTTTTAGCTACCGAGTGAGGCATCGCACTTCTGTCCCATCTTTGTTGGGAGTCGCACATGCACAGTAGCTAGGTAAGGACTACTAGCCAGTCAGAAGCAGAGTATGAGGGCGTGCCCTGACAGTAGCTAGGTAAGGACTACTAGCCAGTCAGAAGCAGAGTATGAGGGCGTGCCCTGACAGTACCTAGGTAAGGACTACTAGCCAGCCAGAAACAGAGTATGAGGGCGTGCCCTGCTAGCAGCTAGGCGAGCATTATAACGTGTGTTGTCTCTGAAGTAAAGGCTGGACTACAATAGAGCTGTTTGGAGCAGTTTGTGAACAGTGTTTTCTGTTGGAGATGTTATAGGTTTGCAAAGTGAAAAATCCCAAAGTCCCCCCCAAAGGGACTTTGGGATTTTTCACTTTGCAAACCTATAACGTGCACAAATAAGATATATAACACAATAAAGTAAAGGGAAAAAGGAAAAAAGCATAATATGAGCACTATAAGTGAATTTACTGAAAATATATTTACAGTGTTTATACAGTTAACTATTTACATATTTGTGTTTACACAGTCAGTATTTGCATAATTTACATGTTTTATTATTTACATCAGCAGTTATGAATCTACCTCTGTGGTTTCCCCTTACATTTACTTGAGTCTATGAGCTCTGCAAGCGTCTGATTGGTTAGGTCAGCTACCTGTGAGGGACAGACAAGAACGTGTTGTTATTGTGGAGCTGATGAAGTGTAAAAGTGCTGCTTAACAAAGTTATCCGTTAGAAAGGTCTCTTTACTTTTCTAATTTTCTTATAACTTGTGACCCTAATTGCCTACCGCCTGCAAGCTGTTCTTGTCTTTTCGACCGTTCAACAGATGCATGTTCATTAATTGTTTATGTTTCATTGAACAAGCATGGAAAAAGATGTTAAAACCCTTTACAATGAAGATCTCTAAAGTTATTTTGATTTTTACAAAAGTATCTTTAAAATACAGTGTCCTGAAGAAGGGACGTTTCTTTTTTTGCTGAGTTTATATACATACAAAATAACTGTCGCACATGCGGTAGAATGACATTATTGCCTTGACATATAGTGTATGTGGTGTCAGCGTATGATTGGTTAGTTCAGCTACATGTGAGGGAGAAACAAGGAAGAGTCGCTATTGGGGGGGTTGTTAGAACACACAGGCCTGAAATACACACATGCTCAGGTCCTATATATGCACAAATGGAGAGATGTCAGAGTGAGGGGGGCTGTGACTGCTGGACATGTGGCCCGAGGCACCTTGGCACCCCACTCCCTACTTCGGTCCGTACGGCGACCCTCCGGTTCCCAACCCAACTCCCTACGGACTGAGCTACTGCCACCCATATCTACTTTGACTTACATACGAAAGAAAAGATGAGGAAAAAAGAGACAACAACACAAAGAGAAATCATCATCCTCCATATTATAACAACAATAACACTGAGATGTTCCATGTGGACTCCATCTTTTGGGGATCACTTGGATCCCAAAGTTGCTAAACATTTTAATATGATTTTCAGCTTAGTCAACTCTAGATGTCAGGACTCCTGAAGTTCTGTGTTCACAGACAAAGTGGAGCGATGGCTGACGACTGACAACATATTTATCATCATAAGTCATCGAAACCTTGTTTTCACGAATGACAAATCACACAAGATGAATAAGACTTATTGTGCCCTTAAGAGAAAGATGCTAAAACAACAAATGGCTGCTATTTCCCATATCCTATAATAAAGTATAGGATGTTACCGTACTTTACATTAACACAATTATTGCAGCAAACTTCATGTAATATTTTAGCATCGGGAGATGCCTTACACAGAGCAAAGCACCTAATTATAACCTTTTACACTTTTCAAAATGAAGTTATACAAAGTGCATTACAGGGAAACGTTTTCATGCCAGAACAGTTCACGTGTCAGCCATGATTTTATTCACCAGGGACAGCAATCATTGGGAAAGATCACTATGAAACACTTCATCTCTCAAAGTCGTCTCGTTTTATTTTCATGTCTGTCACTGCCTGGTTGATATCTCGTATTAACCCTTGTGTGGTGTTCATATTTTTATTACACAGCCATTGTCCCCGGGTCTGGTGGACCCACCACATTATTAGGCTTTTAAATCAATACAGCCATAACAATGTATGTAAAAATACTTAACAGATTGTTTACTTTAGTTCAATTACCAATGATATATACATCTTTTATGATTCATATTTGCCATTTACCCCTGTGAGATCACATTTATGATCATATGATCATTTTCGGTTTTTGTGAGAAAACAAGGAAATTCAATTATAAAATAGAAAAAAATAAATAGAAACAAGATTTATTTTGACTAATAGTTAAGATCAAAGTGTGTTGATGGATAATCACAGACGTAAAGTTTAGTCGGGCTAAGGTTTTGAAACCATTTCATTTTTTTTCTTCTTTAAATGCTATAAAATGAAATAAAACAAATTCCTTTTCCAGCTATTTAATGGCATCAGGTAATATTGTCTCTGTCCAATGGTAGAAGTGCCAGTTAGCTTTTTGCACACCGAGAAGAAACCCAATAAATGCTCTGTAGTTTCTAACTGAGATGCCTCTAAATTCAATTCAATTCAATTTTATTTATATTATCAAATCATAACAGGAGTTATCACAAGACACTTTACAGATAGAGACCATAGACCACACTCTATAATTTACAAAGACCCGAGAGTTTCCCACAAGCAAGCATTTGGTGCAACAGTGGCGAGGAAAAACGTCCTTTAAGATAGAAACTTCAGACAGAACCTGACTCTTTGTGGGGGGCATCTGTCACTGCCGGTTTGGACACAGACACTGATACAGATATACAGATACAGAGAAATATCATTCATAATAATTATAGCAGTTGGAATGATGAACAGTGGCAGTTATAGTCACAATAAAGATAGTGGAACTATGACTAGAAATAATAGTTCTAGCAGTTCTAAATAACATAAAACACACTAGAAATTCAATCAATGATTATTTTGGTGTGTATTCAAAACCATGTTGATAATGAATCAGTCCTGAGTAGCCTTGGTTTCATGCAATAACTAAGCTGGCTACTTTTATTTTAAAGGGTTAATAGATGTTTCTTATGGATATGTTTTTATAAATAAAACACATATAATACTGTAAATATAGCATATATCAGTTGCATATATTATACATACAATGCTGTGTTACGGCCTGTTTATTTGCACATTCACAACTTTCACAATTCAAGGTTCAGTTTTGTCTTAATTGCCATTTTCTTTATTTCTATAGTCATTATTTTACTCTCTAAATGGTTTGTCAACACAATGTATTTACCTGTCATACCATAAGCTTAAACTGAAAGGGGGAAGGAGAATGAATTTCAATGCTTTAATAGTTTTACCAAGTAATTCAGTTCTTATAACTTACCACAAGATGACACTAAAGAGCTTAAAATATCTCTCTTTATAAAGAGCTTGAGTTTCTCTTCTCTGGACAGCCGCAGAGCTGCTGTCACTGATGAACATTTGATTTTATGAGTGTGCGTGGGTTTTTTCATATTCTTTTCACATTTGACATCTTTTCCTTGCATGCTTTAGTTAGATTATTATGTTTTATTGATCGTATGTTGACTTCAGGACGATTTTAACCTAAGGGACAATAAAGTTGAATTCAAAGTGTGACTGTGTATATTTTACATAACTATGAAAGTATATGCAAAAGAGTTAACTTGTCACATAATGGAAACTATGGTTTAAAGACTTTCTGACAAAGAAAAACATTCAGTCTCATATGAAGTTGTTAGACCTGTTCATATCTTAAAACAAACACTGAGTTTATCTGGATGGCTATGAGACTTTCCTAATAAGCTGGACTCACCTCTGCCCTGATGTGTGCTGGTTGGGTCGCTGGTTTGATCCCCGGCCCTGTCCACATAGACACTGAGGCTCAGGTTGCTCCTGATGGCCGGGCCGTTGGTGTGTGAGTGTGTCTATGAATGGATAAATGAGAGCCAATGCAAAGGGAAAATAAAAGTCCCTAGGGCTTAGAAACAAAAGAGTCTCTTACATTTAACGTTTGCACTTCCTTGTCAGTATACATGAATATGTTATGATGATAATGATTAGGTCAGAATTGATACCTGCCTTTCTGAGCTGATGATGCAATAAGCTTCTCAGCATGATGACAGAAATTGTTAACGCTTAACTTGATGTTCAGTGACCGTCCCAAACCAACTGTCCTGAATAAAATAAGTTTGAATGACATCTTCCAATTGACTTTATACCTGCAGAAAGATGAAGTTCATCACTTTTCCAGCCATGCTTCAACTTCTGTTACGCAGTTAATGAGTTGGGAGTCCCAAATGAAAGATGTGAAATATCTATTAACTCTAAAAATTAGCATTCATGAGCCTGAGGAGTCCTGTTATTCTAGCCATGCGTGTATGTATTGAACTACTATATTAGTACTTTGCACTAACACAGTGATTTCCAGCCAGGGGTACTTGTACTCCGGGGTACTTCTGCATTTGCCAGGGGGTACGTGGAAAGATCGCAGAGTAGATAAAGTAGAAATAGAAGTTAGGATTATATTGGACATATTAACATATTAAGATTAAGTCACTGTAAAACCAGAACACTATATGTTGCAGTTATGTTACTGGGTAAAAACAGTTAGCAAGCCAGGACAGAAGTTTAGCCAAAAGTAATGAATCAATGGTAGAAATAATTTGTTAAAAGTAATGACTAAACATCTCAAATGATTAGCTAAAGTAATGGAGAAATTAAACGAAAAAGCTAAAAGTTGAAATAGTTAGCTAATGGTTTATATAGTTAGCTGAAGTAATGGAGAAACGGTTTACAAAGTTAGCTAAAAGTTGAAATAGTTAGCTAAAGTAATGGAGATATGATTAAAAAGCTAAAAGTTGAAATAGTTAGCTAAAAGTTGAAATAGTTAGCTAACGTAATGGAGAAACGATTAAAACCGCTAAAAGTTGAAATAATTAGCTAAAAGTTGAAATAGTTAGCTAACGTAATGGAGAAACGATTAAAAAAACTAAAAGTTTAAATAGTTAGCTAATGGTTGAAATAGTTAACTAAAAGTAATGGCTTAAAGTAATGTTAATGGATATAGTTGACACATTCAGCTTCACTCCAACTAGTAGCCCTAGTAGCCTAGAAGTAGTAGTACGGTTGCTGACCAAACCCACCTTATTATTAACAGTTCAATTGTATGAAATCTACTTTTATATAATAAATAGTGTTATACATTTAGAACATACATTGTGAATTGATGAAGGTTCACCTAACAGGGCTGTGGGAAACACAGCTAACATAGTGTCTGTAAGAGGTCATTTTTTATATTTATATTAAGTATAAACAGGAAATGATTAATATAAAATTAGAAAATTAAACATATTAAACAGGTTTCTTGTCACGAGAAGAATATAGAGTGAAATACACACTGTATCAGAATGGATTTAAAAAAATGTCAGTCATCCAAAGTCACACCAAGGGTGGCAGTAGTAGCCTGGGCTGAGGTCCACACTGAAGATGCAACAAAAACGATCAAGAACTCACAGACAAAGAACTAGTTGCTAGTAAATGTTTTACATGTTTTATCAATAATCATCCATAGTCAGTCAAAGTCTAGCCTGCATATACTGTATACTGCTCTTTTTAAACTCTCAACATACGATATAATGTATATCTGCCAGGAAATACAAAAATAAAACGTTTTGTCAAACCAACAGTCCAAAACCCAGAAATATTTAGTTTGCTATCATAAAGTACTAAGAAAACTAGCATAAATCATCACTCTGTTGATACTTGTGTGTTGAATTACAACAGTTTTAGATTACAGTTGGTGTCTTGGAAAATAATGAGCCATTGCAGTTGAGTTTAGCCGACAAAAGTTGAATGTCAGTTTAGCCACCAAAACGACTAGTTAAAGTGCTCATATTATGCTCATTTTCAGGTTCACAATTGTATTTAGAGGTTGTATCAGAATAGGTTTATGTGGTTTAATGTTCATAAAACACCATATTTTTGTTGTACTGCACATTGCTACAGCTCCTATTTTCACCCTGTGTGTTGAGCTCTCTGTTTTAGCTACAGAGTGAGGAATCACACTTCTGTTCCATCTTTGTTGGGAGTCACACATGCGCAGTAGCTAGGTAAGCACTGCTAGCCAGTCAGAAGCAGAGTATGAGGGCGTGCCGCGCTAGCAGCTAGGCGAGCATTATAACGTGCGTTAAAAAGTGGCTGGACTACAATAGTAGAACAGTGTTTTCTGATGGAGATGGTAAGTCCCTTTAGGGTGGACTTTGGGCTTTTTAACTTTGTAAACCTATAACATGCACAAAAAAGATATATAACACAATAAAGGAAGGGAAAAAGCCAAAAAAGCATAATATGAGCACTTTAAGATCAGAAAAACAGATTGTGGTTTGGGTTAAAACATCTGTCCCCTAAAGTAGTACTCCCAGGACATGAACACCCGTTTTCTGGTTGAAAGTCTTGTGTTTTCCTATTACCTCTCCTGGGACACGAACTCTGCTCCCCTGCTTGAAATCCCTATGCATTAAATATTGGTTCTAAGAAAAAAAATTATTGTGGTTTGGGTTAAAAAAACGGTCACCTTAAGTAGTGCTGTCGGGACACAAACACCCATTTCCTGGGTGAAAGTCTTGTGTTTTCCCATTAACTTCTTCCGGGACACAAACTCTGCTCCCCTACTTGAAAGCCCTGTGTTTTAGACATTAGTATAAAGACTGTGGTTTAAGGTTAAAAACACCGATCCAGCAGTCAATGTGTTGCAAACAGTAACGTGATAATGTAAAATATGTGGAATACATACAAATTACTGTGCATTACTTTTCGGTGCAATGCGTGTGAATGGTTCATGAGATCAGCCTGATCCCAAATATACATAGAACTATGTTTAACAGCTTTGATTGGCGGGAAAACAAGGCAGGACATTTTACAAACCTTTTCCAATCAGCAGCTCCTCTCTTACCTTCAGTCATGAAGGTGGTGTATCCAAGAAAAAGCTGAAATATGGCAAGCGCATTTTTTTCAAGAGTAAAAGGTTTACCTTGTATCGTTCCAGCTTTCTCTGCGTATGTGCACCCGTGAAAAACAAATTTGTCACAGTCGCATGTTAAATAAGGCTCTGAAGTCACCTTCTTCACAATAATTTGAGACCACTCCGTTCCAAAAAAGCCATGATCTTCTTCCACAGTCTTTTATTTGTAAATAATAAAAATGAACTCTTGAATATAAAACATACACATCAGTAGAGCCACATCTGTTATACAAACAAGAACTGTTGCAGTGAATACTTAGTCTTTCATCTAAAATTGTGGTTTGGGAGTGGGGAGCCATGGGCTGTAAACAATCAGTATTCCTGGAGTAATACTGACAAAGGAAAGGGCAGTCGGCCACACTGCCAAGGGTTTCAACAGAAACATCCGCAAAAATGTCTGCAAAAT
Source organism: Perca fluviatilis (assembly GCF_010015445.1). Taxonomy (NCBI): domain Eukaryota; kingdom Metazoa; phylum Chordata; class Actinopteri; order Perciformes; family Percidae; genus Perca; species Perca fluviatilis. Next base: position 31,495,166 of record NC_053130.1, on the reverse strand, counting down.
CAGATTCTTATTGGCTTTAGAAGTCCAGTCCAAACCAATAGTAATAAACAGGGGGAAAGGGGATTTAAGAAGAAGGAAATAAACTTTGTTCCAATTGGTTCTGCATGATTTTCTGCAACTGGGACAAAAATAAAGGCCTATTGGCGCCTCCTTGTGGCTCGGTGCCGCTCAGCGGCTCGAGCACATCCACAGGACGCAAATTCCCTTCAACAAGACCAGGAATGTTTGTGTGTCAGCGATGTTTTTGTTTGTTCATAACTTAAGTTCAAGCCTCATCCTGGTTTGTATGTACAAGGTGCACGTGTGTGTGTGTGTGTGTCGGTGACGGGTTTACAGTCAGAAACTCTTTTTTTAATATTCATTTATCTATATCTTTATAACTTCTGTCAAACTCATAATTATAGGTCATATACATTTAGCTGTTATACACACATTCTCTATCTCTGTCTCTAGCCCCGACTGTGTTAAACTACAGTTTAGACAGCTACACCCTCACATACGCCAGGGGCTCGAGTATGCTCAGTACTACAGAACAGCACTGTTGTTCAAAGGGTTTCGAAAGTTAAAACTGAAAGAAAGAAGAAGAAAAAAATTCCGGAGAATTCCTAATATGGATATTCAGATCCAGAGTGGAAGGCGTGGCCTGGGCGGATTTTGATCCCCCCCTCCCCCCTTATTGGTCCGCTCCTGTTAGGGGGCGGGGATGGCTTGGCTTTTCTCGGATTGTATTCATATTCAGTACGAGCAAACTGTACAAGAACATGCAACATACAAGCTGGCCTAAAAGTATGTGGGACTAACACACATAGTCTAGTCTTTTTTTCTGTTTTAGTTTTTTTTTGAGAATTGTTCGTAAATTTTTGTCTCGTCTTCTATTTCACAAAAAAGTAGAGAACAAAACAAAGATATAAACGAAACAAACGGAACAAAAGAAACGTGCATGCAGCTTGGGGCCGGGGCCAGAGTCATGCTGCTCCCTCCTACAGGGGGAGTTTGAAGGGTCAGGAAGGGGAGGAAACCGGAGGGTGGGGGCGTGGTAGGGGAGGGGGCAAAGGGTGTTCGGGTGAATGGGACATGGCCTCTATTGTCGGCCATTGGCGCATCATCGCTCGAAAAAAAAAGAAAAAAAACATTCACATACACAGAGGGAGTCTGCACCTTTTGGTACCATTCTGAGCTCTAAACAAAGACAGAAAAAATTATTCCAAATGAAAAAAATAAAAAGCAATTTTGGCCTCTATTTTCTTTCCTCTTTGTTTCCCCGAAGAGCAAAACTTTTTTGTATTCTGTCCGAATAAAGGAGTCAAGCTTTCCTTGTGCTTGCTTTCTCATGTCACGACAAGGCTAAGAATGTGCACGTGCGTGTTCACGCTCCCTTCATCTAAAGAGGTTACCAAACCGTGCCAAACCGCTCGGTAACACTGGTAGAGACAACCGCAAAACCTCTACGTGACGGTACAGCCTAATGAACTGTTTGCTACTTACTAACTCGCGCACAATGTTCACCCCCCCCCCGTGGTCTGGCAGCAAGCTCTACTCTGATTGGCCGGAGGGCTACTAAGGTGGAGGACTTTCCACTGTGATCGGATGCTCTTATAAAGGCCTGCACAAGGAAGTAAGGAGAAAAGAAAGACAGTAGCGAGAAGTGAAGAATGTTGGACAGAAACCTCCGCTGCTGCTGCAGCCCAGAGGAGAAAACAAAGTCAGCAAAGCTTTGCAAACAAAAAGGCATAGGGAGGAGGAAGTGGGAAGGTGTGAGACGTGATTGTCAGACTTCAGCTAAGCTTTGATTGGCTAGTTCGGTCTCTCCCTCCCTCCCTCTCTCTCTCTCTCTCTCTCTCTCTCTCTCTCTCTCTCTCTCTCTCTCTCTCTCTCTAATTCCCTGTTGCTTCGTCTGGCTTTTCATTGGTTGACCAAGAGGGCTTTGACGCTGTCGTCCTCGGGAGCCGTGTTCTCGCCCTCGGCTCAGTTCTGGTCCAGCAGCTGTGGTCCATTGTTTTGTCACTTTGAGGGATATTTGGGCGAAGGTTTTGCGCTCGCCACTCGGTCACTAGGACCGAACGCCCGGTGGCGGTCCTGAGCTGTCCAGTGACGTCTGAGACGCCAGCCGCGTGAGCGGAGCTAACGTAGGGTCCACCAATGAGGACGGCGGAAACAGTCTGTACCAGCCAATCACCGTACTTGACAGGTCCAGCTCCTCCAACAAGATCTGTGCTACACCCATGAAACATTTGTGATCCAACCGTCCATAGTCGCCCCATACTATCACCTAGAGGAGAGGATGGTAGAGAGGAGTTAAACTCGATGCACGTAGCTGGCGTAACACGTACACATTAGGGCTGAGACAATATGCCCTGGTTTGTACCTGCCAGGTTTAGGTGCAGCACCTGAGCAGTTTTGGGCAGCACCTATGCCGAATGAATGTAATTACAAGACTTTTCTCAGATCTAAGGATTGTAGTTGGACTTCTTTAGCTTTAAGTTTTGTGTTTAAGCTTTTTGAGTGTTATTAATTTACTGTATCCGTTCTAGCTTCGCCAGCGTTTTAGACACAGATATGGTGATAGTAACGGTCCAAAATGATGAGAAAAAGAGATGCAAAACTACCACAAAGGGACACAAAGCAACTACAAAGAGACGCCACATGACCACAGAGACTCAAAACAACCCAGAAGAAAACCGAAATGACCAAAAAGAGACACAACAGGACTACAAAGAGACGCAAAAAGAGACAAAACCCCATAAAGAGAGGCAAAATCCCACAAAGAGACACAAAATGTATGAGAAAAATTGCATTTTCTTTTATTGAAAAGACATTTTCTTGAGGAAGGACGCCTAAAACCCCCGGCAAATACGCGCACCTAAGTCTTCCGCAAAGCGAGGGAAAACACAGTATGCCTCTGTTGCGATCCAATTCTTTCACTAAACATGGGTGCCGATTCGATTTGTATTGCGAGTCGATATTATGTGTTAATATTATGTTTAACATAGCTGAAATGAAGTCATTTTTATTGAAAAGGCATATTCAATATTCAAGATGTGTATCAATGCAAGGTCTACTCGTCTGTTTAGGTCCAATTCTCACAATGCTCTGGCATAGAAACAATTATAGAATGTTGTGGTCATTTTTTGTTAAACAATGAGCTGAAAGCTTTCTCTAATGCATGTCAATTAATCAAAACCAGGTTCTATTCAAAGCTTTTCATGGACATTTTCATTACAAAGTGAGCTATGGTTGGTCGTTAAGGCTATTTGAGATCACAGTGTTATTAGGCACACACAAACACAAACACACACACACACGCACACACAAGATTACCTGAAGCACCTTGCCCTGGGGACTCTCCTCAAAGAGCAGGTGCTGCTGGTAGAGCGGCTCTAGCGTCTTGCGTGCAATCTTGGTTTTCTTTTTGGCTTTACAACTTCCATGATCCAGCAGGTACACCTTGACATAGGGAGCTGGGAATGTAGGGATGGGGTTCAGAGGGAGCAAAAAGAGAGAAAGAGAGAGGACAGATCGAATGATGGAGGTGGTGGAGTGTGTGTGTGTGTGTGTGTGTGTGTGTGCGTTTTACCTGGGAGGGATTTGGAGCCTGGTTTGGGGGTAAGGCCTCGTGCCCTGATCACCTCCACCTCCAGCTGGCCTTTCTTATCCATCAAACCGATCTGAACATCACCTGTATGTATAGGAGACACACGCAAACACACATACAAAACACATTCACACAAATTATTGTAAAATGATCATAAACTTCTTTTTGATCCTGATCTCAAAATGTAGAGTTTGCACATGTTAGCTGTTCTCCAAGTTCTCAAAGCAGTACATACACAGTATATACAGAATACATTATGTACATTAACAAAAAGTGCAATATTCTTCTAATTCTACATTTAAAATAGAGCCTCTTAGCTTCATTTTTGCATTACAAATATGTACGGATGTAACGATTCACGATTTTACCACCATCGTTTTAACAGAATAAGCAATGACTGAAAAATATTCCTTTATTCATATAAACTGTGCAAAAGACAATTGTGTCCTCTATTCAAAAGTGCAACTGAAATTGTATATTATCTTAAATAACAACATTTTTAAACAAAATTAATAATTAGATTTTTTAAAAACAAATCAAAATCAAAATAACTAAATGAATATAAAAAAAAATCTTCAAATAGAAAAACTAAGAAGACTTAGTGACGTCAAATCAAAAGTTAGGCCGTTAAATTTGATCTGAACCGATTATGATCTTTACACATTTATATTTATTTTGAAACCATCACTCACCCATGGCAGGTGTGGCCAGTGTTTGCCGGCCAACCAGCTGACCGGGGCCTAAACCATCAAGGAAGTCACTGAACTGACTGTCGGCACCCAACCGCATACCTGAGAAGATCAGACTGACACACACACACACACACACACACAAATGATTCAACAATTACTACATCACCACTCAGAACACATACCATACGATGCACATATGATGTTATAAGTTGGGGAAAACATTACTGGGGAAACATACGGTCTCTGCTATGAATAACAGGCCATTGCTATGGACGAAGTTCTAATCATAGACCCTGGAGGATCACTTTTAAATCAATAAAATAATTTTTAAATAAATACATTTTCAATATTTTCAGTAAAATTATTGATTATTGGTTTGCACATAACTCTTGACAAGGAAGGCAAAATGTTGCCACACATGTGACTTCAGTGAAGCAGGAGGTTGTTTCTCCGCCATCTAAAGTAGAGGTCGTGGTGTCTGGAAAAGTCAAGCTGCAGGCTACCGGTAAGCTAACATTACCCTGTGTCTTTAGCTGCGTGCTACCAGCCGGTAAGCTAACGTTGCCCTGTGTCTTTAACTGCATGCTACTAGCCAATAAGCTAACTTTACCCTGTCTTTAGCTGGAGGCTAACAGCCGGTAAGCTAACATTACCCTATGTCTTTAGCTGCAGACTAACAGCCAGTAAGCTACGCTGTGTCTCTTGTAGTTTTATTCCATCGGACGTACGAAAGTAAGTGGGGGTGGAGAGAGAATAAAATACTGGGGGGAATCGGCGATCCTGCTTCTGATTACGACAGTCGAAAACTAAAGCTCATTTCTATCAATTTTCGAGTTTAATTGGAAATCGTGACACCCCTTCAAAAGACACTTTTCTTTGTGAAGCTCTCACAATGTGCTTCAGCACACTGCACATGTAGTCCCCACAACATGCATTCTGTGTCCACATGTAGGTCTATCTTTTAGGGTGTACCTACTTCCCCTCAGAGCTGTAGCTGTTCATGCTGCCATCAGTCGACTCTCTGCTGGCCTGCCGGTTCATGCCCGACCCTCCCCGTGGGTATTCCACAGCCATGCCCGTCTCCACGCTCCTCTGGATGCTGCTGCCGCCTTTGCCCACCTTCTTACCTGCTGAAGCCGCTGCACAAGGCAGAAAAGAGGCATTAAACAAATAGACTTTGCATGTGCCATTTTAAGAAAGGCTATTATCAGTTATCAGGCATCTCATGTCGTACCTACCCAAAACTCAAAGTGCTCCTGCATTTGTACAGAATATAAAAAGGCTAAAAAAATTCTATTTCCAGTCATACCTTTTGCATTAATCCAAGCAGTGCCTGAATTTGACCAAAAAAGCTTGCCAGATTCAGCAGTATATTCATACGTATAACTTGTAGGGGTGACCCCAAATAGTCGACTATCAAAGATTTGATCTAAGGAGCCTGATTCAACTGCCAACCTAACAGTTGAATTGTTGCAGTGTATGAAATTGTGGTTATGACAAATGATCATTCCATTCGGGCTATATTGAGGTGCTGAATGTCGGATTTCATATAGAATTGACTGTTTCCCCCCCAAAAAAATAAGAAATAAAAAATAAGACTAACTCACATAGAAACTTAAAAAACACTGAAGGCTGGCTGCTGGATCCTTAATGCGTATGATAATATATAACGTCAGTTAGGACAGCACTCCAGTTGATCCACTTTTATTGCCACACATTGTTTTTCCCCCCAATAATTCATGATTTCTAGCCTATTTTAGTAGAAATATCAGCCTTTTAATAATACTGTTAATAAAAATTAGAAAAGAAGGGTATGTGTACCCTTACATGTAGACAAAAATGTAAAGTGCCGGTATTCAGTATTGGTGAGTATTGGCCCATTTCAGGCACTGAATTCCAGGTAGTAACTCTGACAAGCCTGATAACTATATATTCTATTCATCAATATGCAGGCCATCCCATGCAAATTAATATCCCACGGTGACCTCAGCAACATCTCAACATAATTTCCGTAGGAGATACATACATAGCAATCTTCAGGAGGCTAGAACAAGTTTTTGTGTATATATTTTTGGAAAATTGGGAAGGAATGTCTTTTGTTATTTATAGGTGATGAGGTCACTGCAGGAAGATAACATGGCAATCCACCCCAATCTGGAATGTTAGGCAGGGATGTGAAGGGAAAACTCAGATGGTTATAAAAGCCATACAGTGCACAGTTCAGAGTTTTTTCTAAAGCCTGCTGTTTTTTGTTTTTTTTATCATGACCACAAGACATCTTTTCAGTCCACCCAAATAGACTGCCAGTGTTTCAGATTTACTTTCTTTTGGTAAGTGAAATGAAAGCAGTGAAAATGAAAAGGCAGATCCGTTGCAACAATCAGACTACTGAGGAAAAGGTGTTTGATTCAGCCAGGCTTCTTGAACAACTGAACACAATGGTGACAGAAGAGGGTGGAGTAAGGAAGCGTGCCGGAGACAGAGTGCAGGAAGGGCTGGAGGTGCTGGGAACCTTTACCTGTCTAACAGAACAAGAACTACAACTCTCCCTTGCTTTCATTCTCTCTCTATGGCTCCCTGTCTGCCTGCGTTTGGTCTATTTTGTCTGCATCTTTGTCTCTCAAAACCTTTCAAAGTGTGTATTGTGAAGCTTTATTAATTCATTATTATTTACAGTGATGGAAGAAGTATTCAGATCCTTTTCTTAAGTAAAAGTACTAATACCATACTGTAAAAAAAGTAAAAGTCCTGCAATGAAAATGTTACTTAAGTCAAAGTATGTAAGTATCATCAGGAAAATGTACCTGAAGTATTAAAAGTTAAGGTACTCAAGGCAGAAAAATCCTCACATTTTAGAAACTGGAAACAGTTCTGTCAATCAACTACAATCAACTTTATAATAAAACACATTTTTTTTATAAACTACATGTGTTTTGTGTGCAAGAATCTTAGAAAAGACCTAGCGGCTACATAATGTATTTAATCCTGCTATATGATAGAATACCTTGCTTGGTTTACCATGCACCAACAATTCACATTAATGGCACCTATAAATCCTTCGAAGCATTCCCTGAGGTAAAGTATAATTCACCTTTCTTCCTGTCTTACAGTGTCTGACTGTCTTCCTTTCAAACTGTCTGTCCGTCTAACTATTGCTTTACCTTTCTGTCTGTCCGCCGCCTTACCCGCCGCCTCTGAAATAACACACAACAACAACAACAAAACCAATAAACAACAGCAACATCATCGTCTGAAACAACAGCAACACTGGATAAAATGATTAAAATGTGACCTACAGGTTGTTGTCCATCTGCATTGAAGTCTCTATTTACAGTATGTGAGTGTGTGTTTTGTCATTAAAGCCATAGTGCGTAGTTTCTGTCGCCCCCCTGAGGAATTCTAGGTAATGACAAAAGAAACTGTTGTGTCCACATGATACAAGCCTTCCATGATCGTGCATCCCCCCCACCCAGTTGCTAGTAGCCATGGAGGACACGGAGGATTAAAAAAACATGACGGAGTCTTCAGAAGAGGTCATTATCTTCACTCGAGCTTCTGCTTGAGAAAGTCACTCGACGACACAATCTTCTGAACATAGTCAAACTGAGAGATACAGAGAGAGTTGTGTGGAGCTGATAATCTTAATTAGCTTTGTAGCAACTCATTTGGCAACGGCTTGAATGAAACGGGCGTTCAATAATATAAAAAAGTTAACGCACTAAAGCTTTAACTACCAGTGTGTTTCTGTATTGATTAAAAATGCATCAAATCCGTTAATAATGCACCCATGACGCATTTGTTTGGATTTCAACATGTTAATTTAACATTCTTTTAGCAGTGTGTATGGTTGCGTCCAAAATCGCATACTCTGCACTACATACTCAAGGTGTATACTATCGTTCAACATACTTTTGTGTTAAACAGTAGTGAGTATCTTTTCGGACGCACTAAGCTGTAATTTTCAACGTCACTTCCTGAGAGCCTCCTTGCCATTGAAGACGCGTAACCATGGTAACCCCTGCCGAGCTCCGCTCTAGCGGCATCGCCAGATAATGCTTAAATTACTGAAAGAGGTGAATAACTAGTCGTTGAAATATGTGGAAATGTAAATTAGAGCGTTATTGACGTTGAAGAGCTCCTTGGTTATGAACATTGTCACTACTACTGCATTGCATTATGGGATATTTATGTGTAGTGTCCAGCATTGTATACTGCAATATTTTACCGGAAATAGTATGCAATAGGTCGCGTACTTGTACTATTGGTTTCATACTTAGGTTTCGGACATACTCACGCACTGTGTTTAAGCTACTAAATAGCATGTTAGTATGGAATTTTGGACGCAGCATGTGAATATGTCCTGGGCCACATTGAAGGACCGTGGGATTTCCCCCTTTCTGGTGTTACATATCTCTGCCTCTGCTGAATTCTTTTTATTTATATATGCTACTTCATCAATAGACCATATATTATATACTTAAAATAGAATTATTTTAAACTAAGTAAAGCGCTGTAATGTGAACAGTGTATAGTGCCATAAAATGATAAAATCAGAGTGGCAGTTGCTGGTTGTATTTAGCCGCTACAGAGCTCCGCAACGCCGGCTACCAGCGGCAGTTGTTTAGCCGCCAAAAGGGGACTGTGAGCCGGCTACAGGCACCGCCAGATGACGGGCCTTTCAGGGGCCGTGGTAGTGGAGTTTAGCCAGAAAAAGTGAGCGTCATGGTAAGGTATGGACTAGGTAAGTTTAGGAAAAAGATCGTGGTTTGTGTTGTGCTATTTTATTTTAAGATTATTTTATTATATTGCAGTTCATAATTAAGTGTTCTGGCATGGCTGGCCGAGTGACACTATATCCATGTTATTGCAAAGGGGATTCAATTCTTTTTCCACAAATCGCACCCTGGTTATATCCACGACGTAATAGGTAGTTCTGGGTATTCTGCCGTTTAATGTATCTTTAAACATTAGTATTTTGGATCTCGTGTTTTGGATGCTATTATCATACTGTCTGTGATTTGTTGTTCCGGCGCTCTGCACAGATCTGACACCCGCCCACCTGCTCTTATCCCCGCTCCAGAGACAAGTTGTCACTCAAGATGTATGTGTGATGATTTCTCAGTCAGTCAGTGTGTGTTCTCTGACCTGTCTGGCTGAGTTGTGAGGTACTCCGGCTGCGTCTGGATGGCAGGATGGCAACAACACGTTGGCTGAGGCTCGAGCGTCGCTTCTTGATCCCGCTTCCCAGGCTCCCGAGCGCTGTGTCTGATTGGCTGCCATCGGTGTGCTCCATGCCATAGATCTCACCGCTCACGCTGGTGCTCTTCATCATGTGGCGGCCCGTTGCGCGCATGGCCCTGCTGAGAATCAAAACACATCACCCAGAGTGCCCTGGGTAGTTCACCTGGTAGAGCGCGCGCCCATATATAGAGGTTTACTCCTCGACGCAGCGGCCGCAGGTTCGACTCCGACCTGCGGCCCTTTGCTGCATGTCATTCCCCCTCTCTCTCTCCCCTTTCATGTCTTCAACATCAGCATCCCACTTGCCGGCCGGGAGTGAAGCAGAGTCTGTTGTTTTTTTTGTTTTGTATTTTAATTCAGTTTATTTTATGAAAAGGGGACAGTGCAAATTAATAAAACACATTATTTCCCATGGGTTAAAAAAGCCAGAATTAGCCAAAAGGCTATTTTTCATCAGTAGTAGCCTGCGCGGTGTGTTCCAGTGCAAAAGTTTGGCCCAGACAAAGGCGACCAGGCGTCTGCCACTAGTTGCCGGCCGACGGCTTGGTGTGTCAGGGCCTTTAAACTTAAAAAAAAAACTAAGATTTTCTTTTCTATAAACAAAATTACATTACACTATATTACACAACACGGGTTTAGAGCTAACATCTAAGTAGCTCACAAAGACAAAGAATTGGAGAATGAATATTTAAGACAACAAAAGAAAATAAGATATAAAACCTCAAGATAAGAATTTAAGTAAAGGTGAGATTCGAGGTTGTTTTTTTATTAACTTTCCTTTCCTTTGATAAAATGTTGTTACTTGGGAGATTATTCCATGATAAAATATCTCTGTAAAGGACAGTTTTTAATACTTTAATTATTCCTTGACTGAAAAGTAACCCTGTAGCAATAATACACAATAAAAGCAAAGTTATTGTAGAGTGTGTGTGTGTACCTGAAGCGTCCCCGGGGTCTCTCTGATTGGATGGACATGTAGCTGGTGCTACTGATGCGAGAGGCACTGCTGGTTCGAGAGATGGCTGACACGTCGCTGACATCACTGTCTGAGGACTTATGGGAAATGTTCTCACTGCTCCTCCTCTGGTCCTTGTAGAGCTGCAGGAAACAGATATCACACAAAATGTTGCTATAGTAGCACTAGCGCTGGATACCGAATACGATACTTTTTAGGCACCGACCAAATTGCCTCCTTAGTATCGAGTATCAAAAAATGCCTCGTCATTCAATACCAAATTTCAGTACCTAAAGAGTAAATCTCATCAGCGTCAGTGAGCCAATAAGCATGCGTGTTTCTACCAAGATCTAATTATAATTCATATGTACTATATGTGTAATTGTTTTATAACTTGTAGAGGGTGTACTTTTTTCCCCTCTTTTTTTGAGCGGAGCTGCTCGAAAACGCAAAATGAGTTACAGTGTAAACTGACAATATAGTTCTATCATATCAAATTGTATCGTATGATACCGTATTGTATCGTATTGCGTCGTATCGTGTGGTACCGTATTGTATGGTATCATATGGTGTGGTATTGTGTCGTATCGTATTGTATGGTATGGTATTGTATCGTATCGTATTGTGTCATATCGTATCATATGTTATTGTATGGTATCGTATTGTGTCATATCGTATTGTATGGTATTGTATTGTGTCGTATCATATGGTATTGTATTGTATCGTATTGTGCCGTAGCGCATTCGCACTCCCTGGCTTATCGCACATTTTAATGAAACTATGCCATCATTACTGTCACCAATTACACCTGTGATTTTCCAGCAATGCCAAGTCAAAATGTCTAATGCGGAAAAGGACTGTCAGAGACTCAGGGAGATGTATAGTACACCATACAGCCCTCAGAAGATGTCTAATAAGTTAGGCAAAGAAGTAAAATTGCTGTGTGGGTGTTACAAGGATGTGTAGGGCTTTAAAAGTTGCCACAGTGTCGCTTATTGCAATATTAATTTTAACTATCTAGCTTAAATGCAATTCTTTATAATCATTACATTTAGTATATTGTCAAATTAATGATATACTAATCATTTTAATGTCTTAGTACAATGGTGGTCTACAGGAAGCCCATAACCTTAATGCATTGTAATGGCACAGTCTCATTGGTTATATCACCTTATAAGTATTCATATTCAGTCGCTCCAGGATTTCGCGATGTCGAGATCGCGCCAATTCACGCAAATTCAACCAATCACCGTGACTTTGGTGCGACTCGTAATTTTAACCAATCGCCGCAACTTTTCAGTAAATTTGACCAATAATGTGATTATAATGTAGCTGTATAATGTGTAGTCAGTATAATGTGACTCTGAGTGCCACTGACCAAGCGGGAATAAGAGAGAGCTTGTTTCCGAAATTCCGATATGAAGACGAGGCTCGAACATCTCACATTTACCAACAAAACGTACAGCAAAAGACCGTGCAAAAAATTTCAGACCGTCCTGCCTACATTTTAACATCAATGTTAAATTGATTTTTCTGCAGCGGGTGGGGCTGCTGCTCATACAGTTCCCCCCACTACTGATGCGCACACACACAAACACACACGGTGGATGAAGGAATACCGGAGATGAGATGACACGATGACCTAAATTGAGGAGAGCTACGCTCGTTATTGTGCAATGATAAGTTAAAGTCCAATAAATACTTTATCAAACCGTATGAATGTGAGTCCCAGCCCAGGCCAGGAAAGGAAATAAACAATATAAAGATCAACAAGCCACTGACACATATGTTGAAATTTGATTAATTCAATAAATTATTTTTTGTCTTAAATCCACCAGCCATTTTCATATTATATCAACATTTGCAGCATCCTGAGCCTTTTTGGTAAGGTTACTAGGAAAACTCAGCCCAAAGTAGTTTTATGCTCCCCAAAACAAGTTTCCTTTTTATTTTTAAAGAACTATACAAAAATCTCCCACAAAATCAGGCATTTTGGGCTTCAACAATCTCAGAAATCCTGGAGGGACTTTTTTAAAGTTTTAAAGGAGAGTTCCTGTCATTCCATGATCACAATACTACACTTTTCCACATTTGGAAAGACAATATAATAATAAGTATTAGTTGAAAAAATATATTTCAAAAGCTTATATCAGACAAACCCCTATCTGGTCTGCAGACATTAACAATTCAGATTTTGTAACAGATTTAAAAAGCTATCTTAAATCTCAAAATGATTAAGCCTGCTACACATTTTCATCCATATCATAGCATTACTGGCACTTTTAGTCATTTGTGCTGATGATCTATACCGTCAGATTTAAATCATTTCACATTCAGTCAGATGGGGGACAGCGTGATGCATCACAAAGACAGCACTGACATGATGCATGCAAAAAAAGTGAAACTACTGGCATGTGGACGTGTGAAAGTCAGGATATGGCCATTAAACTGTCAGTTCTTTGTAAGTTAGGGATAGGAAAAGCAGCCAGTATGGATTATACACTTCTGTATTTGAGGTGCTAGGTGTATTCTTCAGTGACTGCCCAGCTGGAACCAATTCATTTTATTGAGTGGTCTTCACCATTACTGTAAGATAATTTATTACTTTCTTAGACAGTAAATGCAATTCATTGCGACGCACTTGAGCAACATTATGGCTCATGCTCTCTGCCTGGAACCCTCATAGTCCCGCTCCATTCTCTTGATGAGTTGTTTAAACCCTTGTGTTGTCTTCGGGTCGAATTTGACCCGTTTTCAAAGTTCCTATATTGGAAATTTGGGTTTCTTTCACCCAAATTGCCCAAAAATAACACATTTCGCAAGTAAAAATGGTTTTATTTAGTTTCATAGCATTTGAGAAAAACGGTTTAAATGGTTTCAAAACAGTATCCTGACTAAACTTTGACAAAACTCTTCCTCTGATCTTAACTTAATCTTATCTTATTAGTCAAAACAATTCAGAATTTCTGCTATATGCAAAAGAAACGCCAAAAAAAGCACCAAAAGCGTAGTGACATAAACAGTGTTCGTTTTGTGCATGGTCCACGGGAAGAAAACACAAGGGTTAAAGTAAACCATCAGGCTAAAATGAAGCCAAAATAAATTAAAGCTGCAAGCAGCATTGGACGGGCCCTCGCACCTCCTTGCATGTCGGGGTTACTGGCGGACACCGCTCCATGCGGCCATGCATTTGCGCGTCACTCAGACACTGCAAATCATCACCAATGAAAAGGGAACTCTCCGCTGAGTTCAATGTGAGTTTGAGCCAATGTCGGCCTGTAGATGTCGTCAGGGTTGGACTCTTATGAATCCTGAAAAGTTTCGAGCAAATTGGACAATGTACACTCAAGTTACACCCACTTGCTGTTTCGATGGCGAAACGCACAAAATGGCCGCCCCGCCACAGCCATGCCCTATCATGAAAAGTTTTTCTTTAAATAACTTTTCATCTTTAACGTCTTAAGATGGTGCAGACCAAATTTGAAGTCAATCGGATGAAATCTCTAGGAGGAGTTTGTTAAAGTACGACATGTGGAAATGGCCAAAATCACACTCATTTCGAACTTTCAATTCAAAATGGCGGACTTCCTGTTGCGTTAAGGGTATGGCTCCAATGAGCTTTTTTGTACGTCTTGACATGCTAGATATGTGTACGACGTGTCGTTAGTCTACGTTAAACGTACTGCAGGGGCTCAATTTTTTAAATATTGTAGGGGGCGCTAGCGAGCCATTTTTGTGCGCCTATTCCTGAAACACTTAAAATACGTAAATGTTCACCAGGTTTGATGCAACCGCCAATTCTGGTGAGTTTTTGAGTATGTTAAGCCCCTCAAAAAGGCGATTCATTTGCAGAAAAAAAACAAAGAAGAAGAATTCCTTCAGTTTCAATAGGGCCTTCGCCACTGTCGGCGCCCTAAATATTTTTGGCCCACCTCCCGTTTGTTCTTGAGGGCTCGGTCCAGGTCCTGCTGGCTGGAGGTGGTGGCAGCAGCTGACGCCCGGTTGGAATGAACCCTCATCTGGAGCTGACGAACGCACTCCTCTGCTACCAGGGCTACACACACACACACACACACACACACACACACACACACACACACACACACACACACACACACACACACACACACACACACACACACACACACACACACACAACACACACACACACACACCGTAAATAATAGAAACTAAGTTGGTCGTTTTGGTCTTAGCCAACTAAGATTTCTTTAGTCGATTAGTCATTTTTTTTATGCTTTTTCATGCTGAATTACTTATTTCCAAGAAACTTATGAGCACCTATCTGCTAAACACAAGATTTAAAGTGGTGCTTTAGCATGATTCTTTGTGGGAAAAACTTAAATCAATTATTCGATTTGTAGACAAAATCATGCGAGTGTTATGGTGTGGACACATTAAGCCGACGGCCGACCGTTGACAGAAAAGCCAGTCGAGATGATCAGTCGCGTCCCCGAGGTCCAAAAAACTGCCCCGGGACACACTGAGGCGACACCAACTTGAGAAACGTAATACGTCTTCATAACAGCAGGCGGCGCTACACTGTATTGTTGCCCAAGAAATGAAAACCGGCAGCTAATTGGACGAACGCGTCACATGGGTTTGTTTTCTCTGGAAATTCAAAGCCAGACTGTCATGGTGGCCGTTCAGAATACGATCTCATATTGTACTAAAATAGTTCACTGAAACATGTTTATGAAAACATTTAAGCGAGAAATAGGCCGTGCAGTTGCTGAATCTGTCTTCATTTCAGCTCAACAAAGGTCAGTTTTAAAAGATTTTGAGAGATTCTAGTCACCTCATTCCGCTCGCCATTTCCGGGTGAGTCCCGACTGCCCTGCCGGCGACTGAACATGTCAGGTCGGCCAAAATGAACGCCGACAGCCCCCCAGACTGACGACGGCGCGGGACACACCGAACAGATTCGAGTCACTGACCTCGCCAGACTGTCCAACGGCCGATAATCGGCTTAATGTGTCCACACCTTTAGTCGACTAAGAATTTATTTGGTCGAGGACAGCCCTGCAAGAAACTCAATAAACTCCCACTTAATCCGACACTGCGCTGCAGATTGCAGAACTAAAACCTTCACTCCTGAAAAAGATGGACCCAGTAACACTGATGTCAACTTTCAGCATGGACAGGTAATCAACCTGTATTCATTAATCTCGCCTCATTAAGGTCAAACAGCGAGTGTAACATTTTCGTAAATAGTAGCACAGTCATAGGACTATTTTTCCACTAGCAGTTAATCTCAAAATTCTGATTTAAAAATATATATATATATATATATATTTTAAATTACTTTAAAAAAAAGAATTCCACAGAATTCTGCTTTTAATCTCAGAATTCTGAGAAAAAAATCAGAATGCTGAGAAAAGAATAAAACTCAGAACACAAATAAATGTTTTCACATGTGGCCCTAATCCTCTTCCATAGGGGATATCTGGAAAAAAATAAAAATTAAATGTGTGTGTGTGTGTGTGTGTGTGTATAGAAAATATTTTTTTTAATTGATTTGAGTAATGTTTAACTAATGCATTGCATTACACCATGTTGGGTTTTATACACCATCTGGACCATAGTACAGTCTGTTGTATGGTATTGTACAGTATCTCTTGTTTCTACATGCTGTCTGTGTTTGTTTGTTTTTACTATGGCTGCAGCATGGGTTAAGTGCCCAAGACAACGGCGCATACCTTGTTCTACGGTGCTGCTCTGGGGGGGAAGCTGTGGGAGTTGCCTCGATCTGCGGGCTGAGGAGGACGTCACTGAGGAGGAAAGAGACGCACCGCCTTGGAGGTGGCCCCTGACACAAAATAAAGAGAGGGGAGCGAAGAAGAATGAACAAAACCAAGGATGAAAAGAATGGAGAGAAAATGAAATTAAAGTCAATATAGTTTGTGATCCAGGTTGTGCACTGCGGTCCCCTTCTGGTTGGATTTCATGAGTTAATCCTATTCAGACAGTTTACTTTTGACATGACAAGTGGTTGAAATTGACCTGAAGGATTAACTGTGGCAAATACTTTCATACATTTTTAACCCCACCTTTATCTCTAAATTGGGGATATTATTCATGTACAGTGATAAATAAAATGTAGAAATTAGTATTATTGTGTTTAATTGTTGTATGTGTATTGTTGGCCTGTTGTAGAACCAAATCTATTGAGTGTTGGTGGTATGTAACACTTTTGCTTAATATATTTGGTTCCCCTAAAATCGGATGTGGCCCCAGCCTGGCCCCTCCATTTAAAATGGTCTAGAAATGCCACTGCATTTCATTTTTCTTGTCTTAAAACGTGTAACATCATATATAAAGTTGCGTGAAAAATGAAGTGACAGAATGTCGCTAAGGGAAAAGCATCAGTTGTGGAAAATGAAAGCATAGCAACAATAGTTTAGTGAAAAATCAGTATCAACAACATATTCTCTAGAGTGAAGAAAAGTGAAGCTCGTTCAGGGGTTGATGGTGAGGGATCCTGTTGCAGAAAGAGCAGCAAATAACACAAGAAGAACACATAGCGAAGGTGAAAGCCTTCAAGCACAAATCCCACCATATCTGCAGACATCCATTCACTGTAATCCATTCTCACAACAGACCAGATAACAGGGGCTATTCAGGAAACCTGTGTTTCCTATTTCACAGTGAATTACCAATAGTTTGTCAATTCCATGTCTTTTTGCATTTTGCTCCAATCAGATCAATCACATGTTCTCAAAAAAGAAATTTCATTATTCCATTGTGTATTAATGTTTAAAAATGCACAGTTGCGTTGTATAAAACATTTTACTAATCGACTCTGCCATTATACTCTGAATACGGCAGGAGAATAATATACTGCTGCTTAATCTATGAATTATGTTATAATTCCATTACACTTTTTCAGATGTTATTTGAGGAAGGTTGAAACTGAATCAAAATGTGCAAAACGGGCATTAAACATTTAGGGGCAAAGCGAAGGGGTGGCTTCTGGTGCTGCAGCCACGAATGTTTTCTCAAAAGCCCTCAATCTTTTAGGTTTTTAAAATAACTTCAACTTTGTGTCACATCCCGTCAGTCTCTCTGACTGGACCGGCAAATCAAAATTTCTGTTACTAGGGAAATGTTGCCAATTTATTCTGTGAACTCTACTGAAAACAGGTTTCAAGATTAGTAATGCAGTTTACATCAGACAGTTTTTGCCTAGGCGGCAGGAGTGAAAATGAGTCATCCTCAACATTTGTGTTCTGGTTTCAGAATGAAGAAGACAGTTGGAGAACAATTTTATCATGTTTTTCCCATGATGTACAGATTTTACGGCATTCTTATATGGCTTAATTAGCCCCGAATGTTTACAACGTCTGGCTCTGCCCCTGTTAACATCTACCCAAAAACTTAACACTTACACATCCGCTCAGAAATGATTAAACAATGACTTGTGAGTGCCCACATATATCCACGCAACATATATACTGTACATCTACAGATACATCCACAAACACACAAGAGCAACAGCGCCAAAGGCTGTGATGTGGCAAAGACAGGTCACACAAACACAAACAGGTGAACGCATGAAGGAGTGAGAGAGCAGCCCAGTCTTGTTCCTCTCCACCCCAGTATCTCTAGTAAATCAACTGCCTCTGTGTCAATGGGTTGGACTTGGGGCACTCATTCAAGGGGAATCCCCTTACCAAGGGGCTGCAGAGGGGCATTCTTTCTTCTGGAGCCCCTTAAGATGGAGGTGGGCTTGATTCTGGTACAGACACAGACACAAACACAAACACACCCACACCCACACACACACAAACAATACGCCATACAAACCCAAAGGCCCACACAGTGTGGAAGCAGCAGCATGCAGGAACAAAAATCGTAAGAAAGATGGGATTGAGGAAAAAAAAAAAAAAAAAAAAAAAAAAAAAAACCCCCCCTCCCCCCCTTTTTTCTTCCCACCCCCCCACCCTCCCCCTTTTTTTTTTTTCTCCCCCTCTCTTTTTTTCCTCAAGCTTTTTTTTTTTTGAGTGCTATGTAATAGAAACAAAAGTATGCTAACATGGTAAGAACATCATTGTCCAGAGTGTGTATGTGGGTAATTCGTCACCCACATCCCAGTATTAATTACAGGCAAACTGTAGTCTGGAAATCCAGTCCCGAATCCGAAAGATTAAGGGTCTGGCAATGAGTAATGAAAATGGCCCAACTCGAGGGGCGGCACCAAGCATGCATTTGAAAATCTCACTGCACGCAATTGGATAACACTACGACCAATCACAACAATACATGGGGTGACGTATCCAGCCCTATACGCTTAGCTACCAGCAGAGCTAACTGGTAGATTAAACTCTTAGCTACCAGCTGAGCTAATTGGTAGATTAAACTCTTAGCTACCAGCAGAGCTAACTGGTAGATTAAACTCTTAGCTACCAGCAGAGCTAACTGGTAGATTAAACTCTTAGCTACCAGCTGAGCTAATTGGTAGATTAAACTCTTAGCTACCAGCAGAGCTAACTGGTAGATTAAACTCTTAGCTACCAGCAGAGC
Organism: Perca fluviatilis; assembly: GCF_010015445.1. Lineage (NCBI taxonomy): Eukaryota > Metazoa > Chordata > Actinopteri > Perciformes > Percidae > Perca > Perca fluviatilis. The sequence continues at coordinate 31,476,145 of NC_053130.1, read as the reverse complement.
TAACTGGTAGATTAAACTCTTAGTTACCAGTGGAGCTAACTGGTAGATTAAACTCTTAGTTACCAGTGGAGCTAACTGGTAGATTAAACTCTTAGCTACCAGCAGAGCTAATTGGTAGATTAAACTCTTAGCTACCAGCAGAGTTAACTGGTAGATTAAACTCTTAGCTACCAGCAGAGCTAACTGGTAGATTAAACTCTTAGCTACCAGCAGAGCTAACTGGTAGATTAAACTCTTAGCTACCAGCGGTGCTAACTGGTAGATTAAACTCTTAGCTACCAGCGGAGCTAACTGGTAGATTAAACTCTTGCCGTATCCGGTCGGCAAAACAGCAGAAACGTTCCTTCTTGCAAAGGAATGATTGGAGTGCCGTCTTCTGTTCCTCTTTTAGATAAAAAGCAGATTCTAACTCGTTCATTGTAGCGGCCAAAGCTGTTCATCCGTAGCCATCTTGTAATGTTTAATAATGACTTTGACGTTGCAGCGCTGTCGTCATCTGTTTAGCTCGCCTCTGGCCCGCCTATATCAGATACACCGATGTGATTGGTGCAGCTCGGCTACAAGGGCATAGTTAAAGGGGCGCTATGCAGTTTTGGCCACTTTTTGCTCGCAGGTTTCTCTATAGCGCTCCCCCTACAGCTTCGGAATAGATATTTGGCAGCTCCTATGTTTACTCGTGTCTACTCCTCGCTCGGTCAGTCTGCTGTTTCATCTTTCTCTGTTCCTCCAACAATGCTTTCCCAGCTTTGTGCTTCTTTTTTGCCGGCTCAGCCATGACGATAGTATGAAAAACTCCATCACTACCTTGTTAGCCGGTTCCTGAATGGGCGTATGTGTGCAGTGCCATGAAGCAATTCCTTACATCGCGAGACCTGATATCACGCGATATTTCCTGATGCTGAGGCCGGCGGCTCGCCAGCCGAAAGTTGCAAGGGTGGTTTTTCCGCTCACAGGCGTTAGGGGGGAGCGAGACGACCACCATTGAACTCGAAAAAAGTCATATAACCATTCCAATGACTCTGAAGCTGTTCAGTTAAGGTAAATTAAGCTAAAACTGCATAGTTCCCCTTTAATGATCATCATTACTGAATGCCAGAGTGACTCGCTGATCAAATTCAAATTGTGCTCTCGCGAGAACTCTGGATTTCCAGGGTAGGCAAACTGGCAAAGTCCCAGTATTTTAAAGTGAATCTGAGTTTTCTCCATGTGAAGAACTGTTTATTTAGGAACCAATATGATAACAGAAAAAAAAAAATCATTAGGAGAGCAAAATACAGATTCTAGGTGGATGTTTATTTGCAGTGAAATCAGAAGTGTAAGTCACAGTGAATGAATCAATATGTGTTTCATGTAGGATTTTGATTGAAATTCACCTCACACCGTCTCTTTGCCTCACGTCTCTCCCTCCGCGACTCCCCTTTAACTCTCCCGCGCTCCCCTGGGGAGGTTTTTGTCTTTTGATTTTGGCTTCGTCCTGTGGATTGTCCATGTGTATTACAACTATATCCTGTAATTTCCTGAGGGTAAAATGCTGTCCAGAACTATAAGTTAAATTAAAGCTGAGCACAGTGAATATTTTAGTCCCCACATCCCTCTGTAATAGGGGTGTAACGATTCTCCAAAACACCAGTTGGAGTTTCTCAGAGTTTATGAGGTGCAATTGAAAGCACCATTAGTTTAACTAGGTGCACATGTATGCATCATAAAGTTCGTTGGAGCCCACATGCTTTACCTTTGTTCTAAGTTTATATAACTCACTCACAGGGAAGGTCTTTAGCTGCAGGCTACTGTTAAACTTACGTTACCCTGTGTCTTTAGCTGCAGGCTACCGGTAAGCTTACATTACCCTGTGTCTTTAGCTGCAGGCTACCGGTAAGCGTACATTACCCTGTGTCTTTAGCTGCAGGCTACCGGTAAGCTTACATTACCCTGTGTCTTTAGCTGCAGGCTCCTGGTAAGCTTACGTTACCCTTTGTCTTAAGCTGCATGCTACCAGTCGGTAAGCGCCGCTGTGTCTGTTGTTTTTTTCTTTTGGATGTGCGCAAGTAGGCGGGGGTGGAAAGAGAAAAAGATAACGGAATAAAGATAATGGAAATCGTCAATCCTGCTTTTGATTTATCGAAAGCTCATTTTGATTGGTTTTCGATTTAAATCGTGACACCCCTACTGTGTACTGTGTATTAATTCTGCATGAATGGGGCTTGAGACTAACTTACAGTAAAAAAAGATGGCCTCTAACTAATTGGAAAAGCTACCAGCATTAGAGTCAACTAGAATTTTGTAGTTGGTCGTGTAATTTCAAGTTCCTGCCAATGACCTCATACACCACTGTTTGACATGTGCTGAGCCTACAGTACATGCCTTACCTGCCACTGTCAGGGAGCTTCCTGCCAGGAGCCTGACACACAGGTACCTCCAAGGTCCGAGGCTGCCTGGAGAATGGTGGATGAGCAAAGGGAACAATACACAAAGAGAAGAAAAAAAATATGGAAGGATGGATGAGATGGAAGAGAGAATGATGGAGGATACATCATTTAGATTTAGAAGAGGCTGACTCTGTCAGCGGGCTGTCATTGGCCTTACAAGTTTATGATCTGGAAAACAGGAAATAGGAGGCATGCTGTGATGGATGGTGTGATTGTGGTATGAATAAGGGGTGTCACACACTCATGCTTCATCTGTAACTGTGCCTGTGTGTGTGTGTGTGTGTGTGTGTGTGTGTACCTCTTCTTTGTACTGATGTGAATTAAAGTCTCTTGAGTAGGAAGTGGCATCCATATTCTCCATTCATGGACATGAAGATGACAAGGATGATACATGCACCGCCACACACACACACACACACACACACACACACACACACACACACACACACACACACACACACACACACACACACACACACACACACACACACACACACACACACACACACACAGGCACACATGCACACATGCACACACACACAGTCACACTTCTGATATGAATTATGGACATCATGAATTCAGAGTCATTTCTGAGCACTAAGCCTTGAAAAAGATGGACTTCTTAAAGACAGAGGAGAAGGCGAGCACACAGAAGCTGCAGATGCAATTCCCAGAACAAAAAGTACACTCGAAAAGACTGCAGGAAGCAAACTCAACAAGGCAGGATTTCACACCAAAACCAGTACTAAGTTCAGACAAACAAGGGAACTAAAAACCGTGAAGGAAGGATAGAAAAGCAACAGGACAAACGTTCGGCAACAACAACCAGGGACGAAAACTATCGCTACAACTCTGCAACAAATTACAAACCAGAAAAACACCACCCACAAGCTGAAAAACCATACAAGCAACCCCCTTTACACGATGTGATTGACACAGTATGAAACAAAGTAGAACTTGTCTATGCCTACGGGACACTGTGACTTTTTTTTGGACAAGTTCTACATTGTATATCATGTTCACTTTTACTGTGTCCAGCTCATTGACCACAACTCAGGAGTTTAGGCTTAGCAATAGGAAGCTAAATTGCAAAACGTGACAAGAATAGCTTGTGAGTATATCTTGTATTTTTGTAAAATAAAGTGAATTCACAGGGATGAAAAGATTGATACCACACTTATATCTGCATTAATGCATATGAAGCTAAAGCCAAGAGATATAGCATAGCCTAGCATACAGACTTGAAATAGAGGAAAACAGCTATGGCTATGTAAATCCACCTCCACAGGTCCCTGATTAGCACATTATGTCTCGTTTGTTAATCCATTCCTTTGGGCCGATCCAGGCTAGTTGATTCCCCCTGATTGGAGTCTTTATGCTAAGCTAAGCTAACTTTGTCCTGGCTGTAACTTCTTACTTAACAGACAAATATGAGAGTGGTATGGATCTACTTATCGAACTCTCAGCAAAAAAAAAAGAAGTGAATAAGCATATGTCTCAAAATGTTGTTTTCCTTTAAAGGCATTTGCACTAAATAAAGCTAAAATTATACTTGTTTTATTTGATACAAGATAAAGTCACTCACTACACTTTTATCAGAGTAGAATAAGTTGGAATAGTTTAGGTTGCAAATTCACTCCCAGCTAATCAGAAATATCACAACTCAGCAAAGAGTTTGGTGCCAGCTGGGAATATGAGGAAGAGCTTGACATCTGCCTGAACCCAATAAGACCCAACTGAACCCAGAGGATTTCAGTCAGTACTGGGTGACGATGTGCCATGTAAAAAAATATTCTCCTTTTATTATTTAACAAAAAAACTTTTGGGTTTGGTTCATAATGGCATCAGATTTGAAGGCATTAATCAAGCTCTAAGAGGAAGCGGCTGCGGGTCCACAAAAGGGTACCTGTCATCTTCAGGGGAAGCATGTTGGATAAGAATCCTGGGGCTTGCCGGACGTCTCCGGGGCAGGGAATGGGACAAAGATTTTCTATGTGTACACATACAAAATATATCACCCATATTACCAAATCAGCAAGCCATTACAAAATGAGAAAGCCATGCTATTCCATTATTGGGTATGCACATAGTGAAAAGCTGTCCGCGTGTCTTTCTGCCTGACATGGCTACATGTATTTTTTGGCAACTTAAGGGCAGCAGAACACTGAACAACAATCAACTTATAAAGTAGATATGTCAAACTTGTTAGAGCAAAGATTTGCCTATTTACACATCCAGCAGACATGGAGCAATATCAGCTTTAATTTGGAATTGTGCTTCGGTCCACCCAACGAGTAAAAAGTCAGATATTCCCTCTTCTTTAAGCTCTGTGTTGGTGCCCACCAACTCCCGAGGGAAATATCTAGGTATATGGCAATCCAAAGTTACAATCTTTTGATTACAATATTCCCTTTATGTATATTTAGTTTAGCTGTAAACAATCAACAATGTCCTGGCAGTCGCATGCAGATTTGTTGCCAACAAAACACCAACAATAAACCTACACACGACTTCCAAGATAAAGATGAACAGAAGGAGGACTGAGTATTTTGACCCTTATCTTTTACACTGTAGTCACACTACAAAGGTATCCCTTCACAGCCAGTGTGGACAGCATGAATGATTACAGGGACCCACAACGTTTTCAACATTCATATAGCATGTGAGTATTGCAATAAAACAGACTTGAATAAATTTTTTTGGATGATGGCTGACCAAGAAAGCAGCACAGCCACCAGAAATCTCTGGATAAAGCAGGACAGCTGGTCTTATTCAATTCAGTGAAAATAAAAAGACACTGGAGACGGTTATGCTGGTTATAATTAAGGAGTGAAGCTAACAAATTAGACGCATGAGTGGTTGAAGGGTTGATTCCAAGCAGCCTGGGCCATGTGAAGCTAAGCAGGGTAAAGTAGTCTGATTGGTGAAGTGATTCATCTTTAGATACAGTAAATAAGGTAAGGTGTACAAGAAGTGGTGCACCATCAATCTTTGATGGTTTGTCTAAGTTGTCCAGAAGGTGATACTTCAATGATATGAAATTTGGCTAAATCATTACAGAGTTAAGCAATAGGCTTGAGCGATCGCTTATATTTTTAAATGATCCAATTGTGGGTACTCAAGATTGCCAATATGCGATCTAATTGCCAGTCTGACAGGCTAGCACTAGCTACATTGAACACGTACTTTTAACATATTATGCACATGTGGAGAGGCTTCCACTTTAATCAATGAAACTAGCTACACCAGCTTGGCTGTCCTGCCTCCTGCTTGGCTGAAGTGCAGTGGTAAGCGTAACGTTATAGCTACATTTTCATTTGAAGATGCTTCTGTCTTGCTAATAGCGTATTGCTACGGTAGCTACACACAGTTGGTTTTGTCATATTCTCCATTACAGCGGCTAATTTTACCGCTTTACATTTAAACCTACACTAGTTCAATCAAGCACTTTCTCCTTCTTTCAGCGAATTTCTCGCTAATCCCACAGTTGTTTACACGCTATTCAGTTCTGTTAGCTACATTAGCAACGTAGTTAGCGATGGCTTCTCTCTCACACTCTCTGGCTCTCTGATGATCAGCGTATCAAATGTTTAGCTATTCCTCTGCCTCCTTTAGTGATAATTACGGAAAAGGATTAGGGCCACATGTGAAAAAAAATATTTGAGTTCTGAGATTAAAGTCAGTTTGTGGCCCTAATCCTCTTCAGTAGGTAATGTACATGTATACCTGTAGTTATTTGTCATGTTGGAGGTGATATTATTTAGTTACTTAGTTCTGATAGTAAGTTAGTTAAAATTGCTTGAGTTATAGGCGTAGGAAAATCCAATCGCTGATAATTTCTTCAATCGTCGATATACGATCTGATCGCCAATCAGCACAAGCCTATTAAGCAATAGAACAAACAAAAGTATGAATTATTATTGCTAATGGATGATCTACTCGTGTCAGTTTTAGAAAACCGTTGCACCTTCATACACAACTTTAGGATTGTGGCAAAACATGGGAGCTGCTGCGTGAAACAGCTTTTTGGAATAATAAAGTGGTGTGTACAGCGATGGGGTCTAGTTACGAGTGAGAAAGGGGGAAGTTAAATCTTCAGCGAAGGGAGAAAGAACTACAAAGACCAGGAGAGGTAGGGGATAAGAGACTACTGGAGCACTACAGGAGGGGTGGTGGGGAACAGAGGCTGGTACCTTTCAGTCTCTGGTGAGGGGGCATGATTGTCTGGAGTCAGACAGTTGGCGCTAGCGCTCCTAACCCTGTCCAGAGAAGGCTGCAGATCACTAGAGGCACCATGGCACAACATGCCATCCAATGGACGGGAAGACAGGAGGAGAGGACAGAAACAAACACAAAGAGAAAAAAACAATGGACAAACAGAAACAAATGTTTTAAAAGAAAGTACGGTTAGAATCCCTAAAACCGTAATGCTAGTCTGAGAGGTAAACCATGACTGGCTTGCTGCTGTAAGGATGGGAGTGTCTGTAAATGCCCTGACACACCAACCCGATTATCGTCCGTCGGACAGTCTGGCGAGGTCGGTGACTCGAGTCTGTTCGGTGTGTTCCGTGCCGTCGTCAGTCTTAGGAGCCGTCGGTGTTCATTTTGGCCGATTTGACTTGTTGACTCGGCCAGTGGGCAGTCGGACTCAATGACCAATTTGGTGGAGTGCTAGCGACAACGCCAGTATTTTCTTATTACTAGCCATCGTATTTTCTTTCAGCGAGAGTTCCGTTCAGCGAGTAATGACAACAACGATCCTTCTTGACTACTATCAACACTGTCTGATGAAAACAATGACTGACGACAGTGTGCTCTGTGTTTACTAGGTCTAGAGAGATGTTCCGTCATTTCCGGTTTTCATTTTTTGGGCGAAATAACAGATTAGCGCTGCCTGCTGTTATGGAGCAACCATGGAGACGTGTTACGTCTCACGCATGCGCAGTCGGCGTCGCTTCGGTGTGTTCCGAGGCACTTTTTTGACCCACTCAGGGAGACGTGAGCTGACTGACCAGTCCGACTGCCTTTTCTGCCGACGGTCGGCCGTTGGGGTAGTGTGTCAGAGCATGAAAGCTCAGTTCTGACCAAAGATTGAGTCGAGCTGAGACGGGCAGGTTCAGACCGCTGAAACTTTTCTCTGCAACGTTCTACAACAGTTTCATCTCGTCGCCAATCTTTGGTCTGAACTGGGCTTAAGTTGTCATGGCTGTCATGAAAATGGTTCACAGTGGAAATGTGTTTGTTTGATTTCAAATGATGGAATGCACTTTTCTCAAAACCTGGCATGGTTTACTCTCTAAGTGTGAGTGTGAGATAACTATGTCAGTACCTCACACATACAATATTGCACTATTATGCTACTTGCACGCTGGCTACTTCATATTTAAAGTGCTCATATTATGCTCATTTTCAGGTTCATAATTGTATTTAGAGGTTATATCAGAATATATATTTGTTGTACTGCACATTGCTGCAGTTCCTCTTTTCAGCCTGTGTGTTGAGCTCTCTGTTTTAGCTACAGAGTGAGACATCTCACTTCTGTACCATTGTTGTTGGGAGTCGCACATGTGCAGTACCTACGTCAGCACTGCTAGCCAGTCAGAAGCAGAGTATGAGGGCGTGCCACACTAGCAGCTAGGCAAGCATTATAACGTGTTACAAAGTGACCACGTTTGTCTCTGAAGTAAAGGCTGGACTACAATAGAGCTGTTTGGAGCAGTTTGTGAACAGTGTTTTCTGTTGGAGATGGTAAGTCCCTTTGGGGGGGGGGACTTTGAGATTTTTCATTTTGTAAACCTATAACATGCACAAAAAGATATATAACATAATAAAGGAAAGGGAAAAAGCCATAAAGCATAATATGAGCACTTTAATATGCATATTTTATTGTAGGTTGTACATTTTATTCTACACTTGTATCTACATGTACATTCCTTTTCATTCCTCTTGGTATTTTTATCTTTTGTTATCTTATTTTATAAAAATGTTTTAACCAATCTTATTTATAATTTTAGTGCATTCCTTGTATTTTCTGTATGTGTGTGTGTAGGTCCTTGTAACTTGCTGATGCAACACGGTGAATTCCTAGTTTGGGATTAATAAAGTCTATCTATCTATCTATCTATCTATCTATCTATCTATCTATCTATCTAATCTGCACGCATGTGTGTATCTTACCAAACTGTCACCTCATCTGGGAACATTACAGCGCAGCGTGTGATGGAGCTGCGTTTTGCCATGAACAAGTGAGATCCCATGACAGAGCGTATGTTTCGACATGCAGGCAGCGTGGAACTAGTCACAGGAGGAAACATTTAAAAAAAAAAAAAAACAGCATGCATTTGCAAATGAAACAAAAACAAAAGAAAGGAAAGAAAGCACAGATTGGAAATTAATCTGTGAAGCTCCTGCTGCTGTAGAAAATACTCACATTAAAGGAAGTCCGCAGAGTTCGGAACTCTAATATTGGAGACGATCAACATTTTTACGACAATAAAGGGAGTACGGGCTTCTCCACAGGTTGAGAAAATTTCACACTGGCACCACGAAAATGTGTAAAGGCCTCAGTATGCTTCAAACAAAGTGCTTGTCGAATATTGCGTCTAAAAAGACTCTTTCCAACATCGGACATTTTTTGTTAGTTTCTTGGAACAGAACATTGGCTAGGAGGTGCAAAAGCAGGCAAGGTTTGAATTCCTTCCACTCTCTCAATCATTTTTAATAAGTCTGTATTTACGTCCAAGACTACAAAGGCACGCAAAAAAACAATGGAATTTTAGTGGAGAGAGATTGGGAAGGCAGTTTGGACCCCCTCGAAAAATGTAGATGATTCATCTCAAGGGGTTATCCTTCTAATAAATACTTCATGGGAAACTTTCGTTTCACAACCTCGGAGCTCGCTGTCAGTCTACCTTGGACGGTTTAGACATTATGGCTGATGATTAAAATCCTTATGGAGAAAATGTAATGGGATTTTTACTTCCGGGAACCACAATGTTGAACTCTGTAGCAAAGGCTGCAAATGCCCATGGGTATTGAATTATCTATAGCTGTCTGCCATGCCAAACTGACAAAGAAAAAACATGATTTCTCAGAAATTAAGTTGAAATAATTCAAAGTGGTGGCCGTAACATAAACCTATAGGGTGGGTTGTTACATTGTAAGCGGGGTGGGGGTTGATGTGTTTCCATTCAGCAACATTGAGGTGGTTGTTTCAAGAAATCTTTGAAATAGGAATACAGAGTAAAACACTTCCTGGCATAAAGACTTTGTTTGTTTGAAGCCTACTGAACCCTTACCTGTGGACTTACCTGTTTGAATGTTTGGGAATACCGTTGAACAAAAGGGGCATCTTAGGTGGCAGTGTGTTATTGTGCCTAGTAGATCTCCTGTGTTAGCATGCATGCAGCAGACAGAAGTAGGAAAATGGGAGGAATGGGTGGAAGAGGAGGAAAAGAAAAAGTCTGTGTGGGACTGTTTGCACAGACAGAAAGTTTTGTAGGTCAAAAAAGGTGCCAACTTATCCAGTGATTGTATGTATTATGCTTTTAAGCTTATTCGAAGATATGTTGTTCAAACAGGTTTAGCTCATCAGCTGATTTATTCCATTTTTACATCCAAGCATTTACATACACTAAAAAAAACAAGTTTCATGTTTCAGGACTGTCAGTCGTACTGTCGTCTGATATGTTTCTAGACATTCTTTGCTAAATCACTGGCTAAGCGTGTTATGTTTTTGCAGTGTAAGCGAGTAGAACTACAGCATGACATGCATACAAGCATCAAAAGCAGGCTCTCATCTCTAATAGTGGTGGAATGTAACTAAGTACTCAAGCACTGTACTTAAGTACAAATGTTGAGGTACTTGTACTTTACCTGAGTCTTTTCTTTTCATGCCACTTTCTACTTCTACTCCGCTACATTTCAGAGATAAATATTGTACTTACTCCACTACATTCATGTGGGAAGGGGGGGGGGAGACATATCCCCTGCACCCCCCGAAATCTACGCCTATGCAAGTGAGGGTAACTACAGTACATGTGATATGCATATGTAAATGACGGTAAGAGTCATGATCCGTCAAACTGTATTAGGATATGGAAACAGAGTGCAGAGACAAGGCTGTAGAACAGCAGCATGCTAAGAATGAGACTGAGTGTGAATGCAAGCATGGTCCTGTAGTGTCCTCTTGTGGATCTGAGGCAGCAGTACAACTACGTGCTCCCTCCATTTCTGTTTTTAAATCTAGGCTAAAGACACATTTTGTCTCACTGGCCTTTTAAAACACACTACATCTCTGAGTCTGTTGTCATGTCTGTAATTCTGTATTTGCAAATTGCTGCTTGCTGTGTTGTCGTTGGGATGTTCGGTCTGTGTTTTCTTTCTACTTTTCTTTGTGCTTTTTTTTTTCCATTTCGATATTCTTTTGTACAGCACCTTATTGCGTTTCTGTACAGCACTTTGGTTAGCTAAAGCGGTCTTTAAATGCTTTGGCTTCCTTTCCTCAGTCTGATCAACCTGTCCCCCCCCCCAAAAAAAAAAATCCCATTTACATTATTTTAAAATGACACTAAACACCTGCTTGCTTATTCCCCACATTCCTGACTGTCCACATTACCCAAAATGATGGGGAGTCATGTCAGTGATCATAGGCTGTATTTTTATTACTGTCAACAAACTGCATGAAAAGACCAAAACCAACCTTGGCTCTATCTTACTAAGTATTTTGTGTGCATCCAAAGCACCAAATGTGTATTAATCCACAGCTGAAAATAGTCCCCCACAAATGTACTAATTCCTCCTGTGTTTGTGAAAGAAAAAAAAAGAAGAAGAAAAAAACTACAGTGTGCAGCTGGATTTTTTTTGCCGTTCATTTTCCTGACCATTTTTTTTAAGTATTTTCTATTTCAGGTGAAACAAATGGCCTTGGGGTTGGCCACAGACAGGGTAGGGAAGTGGAACAGCATTCAGAGATAGACAATTGAGACATTGTTGGAGTTTTCTTTCATGCCATTTGTTGACTATAACAAAAAGTATAGACTATTGATAACCTTATCTTTTAAGTCCAGTCCACAATTTTACACAATGTTACTACTTACTTTACAATCATACTTTTACAACACTTACTTCACTGTTACAGCAAAGTAAAAGAGACTTGATTTCAGTAGGATATTTTCTCACTCTTTCATCCCTTTCTAAACAGTATTCTCAGTGATAGATTTACCTTTTTCAGAGAGATAATCTGATAACAAATACTACGCACATACAACGACAACTGATCCAGAACCCAAATCCAGAACAAAATGTAAAAAAAATTTTGTTTATTGGCCAGTTTACCTGGTGTGGAGGCACTCTGCACTTTTGCCTCGCATTGACTGGTGGATCATGATGACCTCACTGTGGTTACCATGGGGATGGATGACACATTAGGAAATTAACAACAGTCAAAACACCAAGAAGAGCAGAAGGAGAAGATGGTGAATAGGAAAGAAAAAAAGCTGTCGCTGATTGCTATACACACGATGTGCACACAGAGATGCCACAGATTTTTGTAACAAAAAGCCGTTTTGTCTAAACACCGCTCCAAAGTCACTTTATACAATATGACAATAACGGATAGCTACTGCACCGAGTGTGGTTCGAGGCCCAGAGAAAACAGACATGAAAATGGGAAAAATAAATTAAAGAAAGGGCTGAAAAACTAATTCAGGTACTGTATCATTTTAAAAATGATAATGGTAAACAAAAGATTTCAACATGTTAAAATAAAGTTTTAGCAAATTTCATGGCAGGCATTCACACCCACAGGTAGAAACAGAATCAGCAGCCACAGTCTCACTCCAACTGCATGTGCACATAAATAAGCGGCCAGTGTCACCCACACAAAGCACACAGTCAGAGAATCTTTTTTGTTGTTGATGACATTTAGTCTAATCAGATATATTACAAGCGGTGCTCACACACAGACACTCACCTGCTGTCATCCAGGTACTCCTGCTCATGGTGGCGGCCTCTGGCAGCGTCATAGTAACGGGCCGGAGAACGGGAACGACGAGCGTGAGGGAGCTCATTATCCAGACTCCTGAAAGACAGTAAGGAAGGAAGGAAGGAAGAACAGGGAAGGAATGAAGGAAGGAAAGACAGAAGAAGGAAGGACAGAAAGAATGAAGGAAGAACAGGTAAAGAAGGACAGAAAGAAGGAAGAATGGAAAGGACAGGGATAGAAGGAAGGAAGGACAGAAGGAAGGAACAACAGAAAGGACAGGGAAGGAAGGAAGGACAGAAAGAAGGAAGTACAGAAAGGACAGAGAAGGAAGGAAGGACAGAAAGAAGGAAGGAAGAACAGGGAAGGAAGGACAGAAAGAAGGAAGGATGGAAAGGACAGGGATAGAAGGAAGGAAGGACGGAAGGAACAACAGAAAGGACAGAAAGAAGGAAGGTCAGAAAGGACAGAAGAAGGAAGGACAGAAAGAAGGAAGGAAGGAAGGAAGTACAGGGAAGGAAGGACAGGGAAGAAAGGAAGGAACGAAAGGAGGACAGGAAAGGAAGGACAGAAGGAAGGAAGGACAGGTAAGAAAGGAAGCCAGAAAGAAAGGACAGAAAGAAGGAAGGAGAAGAAGAACAGGGAAGGAAGGAACGACAGAAAGAAGGACAAGGAAGGAATGAAGGAAGGACAGAAAGGACAGGGAAGGAAGGACAGAAAGAAGGAAGGAAGGAAGGACAGGGATGAAAGGAAGGAACAAAAGGAGGACAGGAAAGGAAGGACAGAGGGAAGGAAGGACAGGTAAGAAAGGAAGCCAGAAAGAAAGAACAGAAAGTAGGAAGGAGAAGAAGAAGAAAAGGTAAGGAAGGAAGGAAGGAAGGAAGGAAGGAAGGAAGGAAGGACAGAAAGAAGGACAAGGAAGGAATGAAGGAAGGACAGAAAGAAGGAAGGGAAGGAGTGACAGAAAGAAGGAAGGGAGGGAAGGACAGAAGAAGGAAGGACAGAAAGAAGGAAGGAAGGAAGGACAGAAGAAGGAAGGACAGAAAGAAGGAAGGAAGGAAGGACAGGGAAGAAAGGAAGGAACGAAAGGAGGACAGGAAAGGAAGAAAAGAAGGAAGGAAGGACAGAAGAAGGAAGGAAGGACAGAAGAAGGAAGGACAGAAAGAAGGAAGGAAGGAAGGACAGGGAAGAAAGGAAGGAACGAAAGGAGGACAGGAAAGGAAGAAAAGAAGGAAGGAAGGACAGAAGAAGGAAGGAAGGACAGAAGAAGGAAGGACAGAAAGAAGGAAGGAAGGAAGGACAGGGAAGAAAGGAAGGAACGAAAGGAGGACAGGAAAGGAAGAAAAGAAGGAAGGAAGGACAGGGAAGAAAGGAAGCCAGAAAGAAAGGACAGAAAGAAGGAAGGAGAAGAAGAACAGGGAATGAAGGAAGGAACGACAGAAAGAAGGACAAGGAAGGAATGAAGGAAGGACAGAAAGAAGGAAGGGAAGGAGTGACAGACAAAAGGAAGGGAGGGAAGGACAGAAAGAAGGACAAGGAAGGAAGGAAGGAAGGAAGGAAGGAAGGAAGGGAAGGAAGGAAGGAAGGAAGGAAGGAAGGAAGGAAGGAAGGAAGGAAGGACTTATGTCAGTTAGTGGTCAGGTGGTGTTGCAGCAGACTCTTGGCGGGGCTCTTTTGGCTCGGCCAGTAAAAGCAGAGCTGGCAGCACTGTGTGTTCTGCATCAGACAGACATTTCATTAGGAGATGGACTCTGTTTGCTGTCATTCCTCCTCTCTGCCTCGACCATGTTGCTTTTACTTTTTACAAGTGGCCAGTGTCTTCCCACCAGGCTGCTATGGCTCCTTCATCAGTATCATCATTAGATATCAGGCCAAGCTACCCACCTCTAAGACTAACCGTTAACGATTTAATATTGTGTAAAATATGCGTTATATTTGGCTAAGATATAAATGGGCGGCAAAGAAGTGGATTATGCTTGCATAAACTTGTCACTGTGGCGCTGGCCATATGCCTCCAGTCTCCTTGAAGGGTACATTTACAAATGTTTAACAGCCAACCTCGCAAGCTTTTAACTTAAAAGATTTGGGTGCGTCACTTTAAATATCACTCGCTCTGTTAGTATAAAATAGTATAAATATTTTGTACGTTGCTCTTTACAATAAAATCTTGTCTCGTTCTTTATCCCTCACCTCTGGGCGGGAACATTGGGTGGCCGTGAGCGGATTCGTCCCTGCTCCTCGCGGTGTGGGGAGACCGAGCGGGAACGTATGTGATGGGAGGGCGTCCTCTGCTGGTCCGGCACCTCCAGGGTAGACGTGGACTCTCGCTGCCTCTCCCTGCCACGCCCATCCGCTGCTGGGTGGGAATGTGCACATGCACACACATACATATAAACACACTCTCATAAGTAAATGTAACTGCTCTGAAATTAATGTAAATATGTCATAACAGGGTTTCCCCCAGTAATTTAGTTTAGCTCGGTGGCAAGTGTCTTTTTTTCAATGTGGAGCCCAGTAGTTTCGGTCATACTAGAATCATGGACATATGGAAGAGGATTAACGCCACGTGAAATTTTTTTATAAAGTATATAGAGTATAAAGTCAGAATTCTGACTTCTTTTTAAAAAGTAAAAAAGAGACTAACTAAACTAAAATACAAATTTTTGGGGTATTTTTAGGCCCTTATTTGACAGGACAGCTGAATACATGAAGAGGGGAAAGTTACATGCAACAAAGGGCTGCAGGTCAGAGTCGAACCTGGGCCTGCTGCGTCGAGGCACGAACCTCCATATATGGGCGCCCCCTCTACACACAGAGCTATCGGAGCGCCCAAAAAAAGAAATAAATTCTGATTTTATTCTCGGAATTCTGACTTTAAACTCAGAACTCAATTAACGTTTTCACATGTGGCCACGTATGCACAGAATCGCAAAAATGAGAATTTAAAAAAGCCCAGTGGTTTAGGCCTGGTTGGCCACCAGGCTTACAAAACACCGGGGGAAACCCTGCATGAAGAGAAGTGTCAAGGAGTTTTTCAGTAGTTCTCACAGTAGGCCTTTACAGCTCTGATCCACTGTTGATTTACAGCGACCTTTACAATCACACATTAGCTTTAGCAGAACTGCAGAATATGAATGATCTTCATCCAGACACCCAAAATCATCAGAAACTAGAATACTAAAAAGTAAAGTAGTTGAAATCATATTCCCTATGTTTTTTTATTCCCTATTTATTCCCTATTTATGGTAGCAATAATAATTCAATGTATTACATTCAGGAATTGTCTCTCTATATCAGGGCTTTTCAATACTTCATGAAAGGTAACGTTTTCCATTTTGAAATAAATTTTGTATTGTTCAATAGTAATGTTGACTATACACAATAATAAATCGACAAAAACATTGAAAAAGGCAACAAAAACATTGGAAAAGGGGACAGAAAGGACAAAAAGGGTTGCAAACTTTGAAAAAAGGTGGAAAAACGGCAGAAAAAAATGACTAAAATGTTGAAGCGACAAAAACTTCCTTTTACTATATAAAGCTAAGAATACTGCTGTACTTTTACTGCATGAAGCTCAAAAAACAGACAGAATGTTTTTTTGTTATTGTCAATTGTTCCAGACCTTTGACCTGGAATTAAAATCAGATGCGGACCTTTGAGTGATGTGTTTGAGAACCCCTGCTCTATACAGTAGTCGTTGCTGGTAATGGCGGAGTCTGCCATTCCCGCGCTGGGTTTGGAAATGCCTAGAGATCATGATAATGACTAAAAATGGTAACGACCGTTTTTTTCAACCTGGACCCTATTTTCCTGTGTGTTTGTGTCTAAGTGACTGATGGGAATTGGTCCAGTATTAAGCAAGATCGAAGCGGCGAAACAAGCTACAATGTAAGTTAATAGGGCAATTGTCCAGCTTGTATTTACCTTCACAAAAGTGCTCGTTTTGCCACTGACAGGCTCAGATTAATATTCTAAGTGTTTGATAACATTATGGAAAGGATCCCTTCAGAGATAGACCTTTAAAACCTCTTTGAGACCTTTCCGTTTAACCAGAAACAGCTCTGAAGTCGCTAGTACTAAACCCACCAGACTCAATTTAAAAAAGCAATACTTTTAGCGTGTATCTAGCCAGTATATTTTCACATGTAAATCGGTAAACTATGTGTTTATTTCAACCAAAACTAGAGTTGTCATGGTTGGAAAAGAGGGAAAGACAACCCAAAACGGCTTTTCATAGTTTTATTTTGTTTCTGTCGACTATGAATGAAGTGTATTTTACAATGCTAAAATGACTGTTTATTTACATGGAGTCTGGTGGGTTTAGCGAATGCAATTTCGCAGATGTTTTTATGTTTAGAAAAAGGATCTTCCTCTTTAACAGAAAGGTGGACCTCCTTAGAAATCCTTTCCATAATATTGTCAGACACTGATGTTGTCTGACAACAATAATCTGAGTCTGTCAGCGGCAAAACGAGCACTTTTGTAAGATAAATACAAGCCTAATAACTGCCCTATTAACTTACATTGTATCTTGTTTTTAATTTCAAACATTGTTGTTCCCATCAGTCACTTAGACACAAAACATAAAAAAATAGGGTCCAGTTTGAAAAAAACAGTACTTACCCTTTAATATCACACAATACGTACGGTAACTATGTCAAAGTATCCTTGTTTACTACTCTTAACATAGTGCTAACATCTCAGCACGGAGCGTGATACCATTAAACATACTGTATGTCAACTACAACAGGACAGGCTGTCTCAAGGATACAGACTATTTGAAAATTAGCCTAATAATAGAACTGCAGCTGGCTATTTTTCAGTACCACATCCTGTTTAAAAAAAAAAAAAACTTTCTCTTTCTTTCTCTCTCTGAAGATAAAAATATAAACACAGAGACTGATCAGCCTTGAATGGATCGGTGGGACTGTGTCAAGCTTTGTTGTTGGTCCCAAAGTCACTGCTTGCATTTCCAAAAAGGACAGCACCTCAAAGCTCACAGTGGGCCAATAGTTTTGCTTTGGAAAGTGCTACCAAGGTTTTCCATTTTATCTTACCATGCATGGGAATTAAAAAGAAAAAGGTGTACAAAGTAGTGTGGCGCATTTGTTCCATTCCTTCTGTCTCTATTTTTAACTTGCCTACTCATTAACAAGAAACACAGATACATAGTAGGGTTCGACTGACATAATGCAGCTATAATGTTTTGATGGAGGCTGATACTATGAGCTGATACTCAATATCAATGTCCAAATTAAAGAAAAAAAAGTTTAAAGGAATACGCCACCGGTTGTTTTTTTGTCTTTTGTTGGCTCACTTTTACTCACAACATGCTAACCGGCAACATAGGATTCCATTCACTATGCTAAGCTAACTAGCGGCGGCGCTGCCGGTGTTGCACCGGACTAAAACAATGAATGCACAAAAAATGCGTTGGCCCACCTATCTACAGCTAGGGGAGACCGTGATAAGCCCTATTTCAACAAACGGTGGCATATCCCTTTAAATATTCACCACATTTACCATGTTTCCACCAGAATTTAACCCTCCTGTTGTCATTGGGTCAAATTTGACCCATTTTCAAAATGTTTCTATATCAGAAATTTCAACCAAATTGTAAAAAAAAAAAAACAACAGCGTGGATGGTTCCATACAACTTTCTTCACAAATAAAATAAATGATCAGTTCACTACTTCCGTTGAATTTAGGTGTTCTATTCAATTTTACAGCATTTCAATTTCATGATCTTTAGTCTGTGGCCCAACAGGTAAATCAGTTGTTGAGATATGAAAGCATCAAACATGAATTTTAGATGAATGAGAGGAGAGTAATTCCAGTTGTTCCTTGTCCCCCATTTACTTGGCACCGTTAAATTGTATGTACAGGACGCAGGTGTTTTCTGCCCGGAAGTTATTGTAAACAAACATTGTAATTGTGTCTATACAAAAAATTAAAAGTAATGCATTCCAGCCAAGCAACCCCCAAAACAACACCAAAAATAAACTAGTGGGAAACACTGAAGGTAATACTGGGAAACGATCCCCACCCACCTTTCGACACTACTGTTGTACCTTCATCAAATTCAGGCTCTGTTACACGCTGAGAACCTAAATGTCATAGACACACACACAGACACACATAGATATGTATATACACCAGACACACACACACACACACACACACACACACACACACACGCATGCACATATCCAGGCACAAATGCAATATTAGGAAAGGGTAGGGAAAACTGACATTTACATTGATCTACATGTGTATACTTTGCTCGCTGACAGTAAACCAGACACATTCCTATGTCTCTTATACAGTGAATCACACACGCACACTCACACACAGAGGTTATGAAGGAGCGTATACATAAATATGTACAAACCAATAAAGGGCATTCACAGACTCGGACTTACGCTGCAGCTTCTTGCCAGGGGGCTCTGTGTGTCGCCGGGGCAGGTACGGGGAGGGTCGGGGCAGCGGTATGGATGAGACGTCATGGGTTTGGAGTGGATACAAGTGAGGCTTGTCGTCCAGTAAGGCCGTCTCCAGCTCTATCAGGATCTGCTCAAGTCATAATCCACACAGTAATGAAATGTTTTGCTGCCGTTCATGACTGCTGATGGACATAACACAGACAGTAGAAGCAGTTTATGGAAATATATCAGGAAATCTTTTACATGTGCAGCTCTAAACATCCGCTGTCACAGAAGAAGTGATGCATTTCGTGTTTTGCACCAAAGCAACACAACCATTCTCTTTTAAAGACATAAGTTAAAGCTGCTTTCATTGATTTTTGGGGGGGGCAGCGGGCTGACATACAGACATTTCATCTATCACCTTACAAAGTCAATATGGCAAACATGTTAGCAAACACGATATACACATTCAGCAGACACAGAGCAAGACTCGCGTTCATTTGGAGTCACGCTTGTGTCCAAGTGACAAATCTAAGTCTAATATTCACTATCTTTTTAGCTCTGGTTTGGTCTCCACCAGCTCCTAAGGGAAATATATATGGCCACCTCACTTTACTTAAATACTTTTTATATAATGCCACTTTACATTCATTCAGTGTTTTTTTTTGCTCATTGTCTGTTGTTTGCCTGTTTGTTTGTTCGGTTGTTTGTTGGTTTGTTTTTATTGTGGAAAAACTGCTGCTGTAATAAGTGAATTTCCCCATTGTGGGATAAATAAAGTATTATCTAATCTAATCTAATCTATCTGGCTCTTTAGCTGCTAAATGCATAACTATGTTCACCAGCTAGTCGCTAACTTTGTCTGCCATTTGGTGCTGAGCAGGTAGCGTCCACTCGGTTTACTGGAGCTTTTTTGATAAAAACTAAACCGCTCCCTGCTACTACAGGAAATAGGGCTGCCCCCCAAACATAAATGATTCAAATCATCAGTTGAGAAACCCCCAAGTCAAACCTCATTTTAAAGCTGTAAGTTAGTCAAACCCTGCACTAGTTGCATGACTGTACACAGAAAAATGCAGGATTACAGCATTGCATGCTATAAACGTTTACAAACCGAGTCACAAAGTGGCCTAACTAGAAAGCTAACTGTGATGGAAATAGAGAAGGCTGAGGGCAGAATAACCCGATTCTGATCCCTGCCAAATGTAAGCGAAGGTCAGCTTAACTTTCCTTTTGAGACATTCTACAACCTCATCTACTGCCGTCCAGTGTGATCAACACAAGAGAGACGCTCCGTGATGAGCTATTTCATAACGTAACTATGAACAGGACTTTTTTGAACGTGTGGAAACTGATGTTCTGATGTTCTCACATATGGAATTGAAATGTGAGTTTTACCAGTGAAACAGGAGATGTAGGCCTGCTTACAGGACATTGTCTTGCATTCTTTAGGCCGGTTACACACTGGAAGCGTCGCGCGAGCGTGTCAGCTGCGTGGCGTGTCCGTTTATATTTCGACTCCCATGTTAACAGGTTAGAGCTTACACACTGCCGGCGTGAGACGCGCGTCTCAGGCACGGCTCGAGACGCGCCTGAGACGCGCGCCTGCTAGAAATAGAACCGACGCCTATTTTTCACGCGAGACGCGAGCGTGTTGGAAGCGTTTCCAGGCAAAATAGAATAGGAAAATATGTTTATATGTCATTTAGACACAAATACACATTAATAAATGACATATTGATGTTTGAAAGTCTAGGTTTTGACATCAATGTAGATATAAATGTAATACAAAATTTCAGAGAAAAGATTTTCAAATATTGCACCTGTCATACAGAACGAAATATTCTGTAACATATTTTGCAGTCAATACTGCCGACATTGTCTTGCTTTAATCAAATCAGTAGGCTATATATAAATGGTAGGATAGGCTACGATAACAACGTAGTGTGTGTTCTGAGTGACGGTCCAACATCAGATAGGCTATATAGGCTCTTTACAGCTACACAAAGTTGTTCAGACAGCCCACTTACCCATTTATCAGAGTTTGAATCTGTCGGCACTATGTCCCGAGATCAGCCCTCCCTGTACCTAGCAGCGCCGCGTCAGACACGTTTCTGGTGTGTAGGACACAGAAAAATCCACGCAGCTGAGACGCAACAGAAACGCCACGCTCGCGAGAAGCGTGCAGTGTGTAACCGGCCTTATGTTCCCTTTCTCTGAAGTCTAAGACTGAGATCTTCAACAAGGGGTTTGCAACTCTTAGGGGGTCCTCATATTACTCCAGGGGGGCCGCCGAATTATTGTTTGCTAATTTCATGAAAGTTTTTTGAAATTTCTGAAAATATACCTTAATATCAATCCAACATAGTATTAGCAAAGGTGAATTGGCCTATTCGGTAAAAAAAAAAAAATGTTTTAATTTACGCAACATTGATAATGCTTACTATAGGTAAGGTATAGCCACTATGGAAGCCATCCACAGATATACTGTAGTTAAGCAAGGATTCACTGTGCCTTTTCATATGTATGTTTGACATTAAACATGATGTATACATAATGTATGAATATCCATCCAGCCACCCTGTTTAATATGCAGCTCAGTTTTATACAATATGTAGTAGGGGGTCCTAGCTCCATCTATGTTTCAGCTAAGGGGTCCTTGGCCTAAAAAACCTTGAATACCCCTGGTCTAAGAGAAATAGTGTGCGAGAAAATGTGTGTGTGTATGTGTGTGTGTGTGTGTGTGTGTATGTGTGTGTGTGTGTGTGCGTGCGTGTGTGCGTGGTACCTCTCCCATAAAGGTGCTGTCCTCCTCCGGTGACCTGGGTTGGTCCCATATAGTCAGCTCCAGCATGTGGTTGCGGAAATCCCTGCGATGGACATGAGAGTAGACGAACGTCTGGTTCCACTTGGGCTCACAGGTCTTCTTCATAGTTTTTGTCCTTCGTTTGCTCTTGTCACTGTACAAAAAAAAAAAATACATTTACTCAGCCAACCCAGTTCCCTTGTCAGTGGACTCAGATTTATTGTTTGTCCAACAAAAAAACCTCCTAGACACAATTCACAAGACTGCACGCTTGCCCCTCATTCATCTTAATTTACTTTACTTATGCTGGAATCAATTTACAAGTGACATTTAGTTGAGGCTACAGTTTACTTAATTGAACCCAAGCACCAATGGAGGGGCTCTAACCTGCAGTTCCTCAAATGGCCACCAGATGCTGGTTCTAACCATAGACTGTATAACAGGGATCTTCAACATGGGGTCCGGGACCCCGAGGGGGTCCTCAGAGTTAATGCAGAGGGGCCTCCAAATTATTGTTAATTTTTGAAAGTTTTTTTCAAATTTTCAAAAGTCTTAACATAAATCCAACATATTATTAGCAAATATAAATCCCCACTGCTTTCTGGCCTATAGGTAAGGTCGTCACTAAGGCCATCCACAGATGTGTGCCACATGTATGTTTAACATGAAAACATGATTTATAAAATTATTGGGCTATTTAAATAGTGTAGTATTCTATGCAAAAAAAGGTATGTAGGCCACTCTACAAGTTATTGTAAGTGCAGTTTAATATGCAACTTTATTTTATAAAATATATGTAGTAGGGGGTCTTTGCTCCATCTCTCCTTCAATTAAGGGGTGCTCCAAAAAACGTTGAAGACCCCTGCTGTATAAAACAGGGTTCTAGCTAAGTATCCTTTTCAAGAGGGAAGCCCTAAACTGTCAATCAAAGGTTTACACAACATGTTGGGGACTCCATTATTAAGTTAATTTAAAGTTTGCAAAGTATCAGTTAATTAAGTAGATAATCTCTATAAATAGATATCTGCATATGAATGCGGAATCTGTAGGCAACAGGACAATATTTTGATGCCGGAAGTGTCAGGTCTCCGTTCGTAGTGCATTTGTAGTCGTAGTAGTATTGACCAATCACGTTTGAGCGGGCTTTGGTTGCATGCAGGTAAACAGTCCGTGTGGAGGCGGAACACACTGGCCGAAATGCAATCTTGGGAACCCAATCGACTGAAGATTATTTAGCTTTTGATTTATCCATGCTGTTTATGGAAACGTCATCCCTCAACTTGCATCTCAAGTTGCTAATCGGACCCAGAGCACAGAGGAGGAAGTCTTGGCCTGAATATCTGCTGGATACTGTGGAAAACCCAGAAATATTGGCCGTAAACTGTCGTCAGACAGAGCCAATGGGTTCTGAGATTGTTAAGTAGATAACATGGCTTAAAGGCAGGGTTGGTAACTGATAGGCTGAATATTAAGTCTGCATGCTTTCAAAAATATCTTATACAATATATTACATAGGGTTATTATGTGTGTGAATCTCACGTGCCAACTGATGACTGACTGTTGATGTGACTGTGATAGTCATGGGAAACATCTGGGTATGACACCATGACGGGATCGGAGGCCATGAGAACTAATATTCTCCAGGTGTAATTATAATGTTTTGTGCGAAGGAGAGCTGAACAACAATGTATGTAATCTTCACCTGTGACCTTTGGAGGGGACATCAGAGACCACCTGTGTGGGACCCTAAATTGTTATGATTATGTGATTGACAACTGGTTCTCCAGCTGGGATGCCAAAAAGTATAAAGGAGTCTGTTCACTTATGTTCAGGGAGAAAATGGTCTGTGCCCGATCTGTGTATGCAACACATACACACTCCCATTGAGTGTGTATAGATCTGAATAAAGCTGCCTCTAATCTGAAGACATCTGAATTGGTCATCTGTGAATTCTCCTCAATCCATTTCCAGATATCAGTAACTATTTCCAACATACACTTTTTGAATCATAGTTTGAAATGGTCTTTACGCCCCAACAGCAATAATTAACTTACAGGCTCTGAAAAATTAGCGAAAAAGATCCATCATCTGTAGCTGCTGTAATCCTGTAAAAACGCCTCACTGTCCGCTTGGAAGGAACCAAGGAAATGCCTCCCTGCCCCGCTGCGCGCACGTCGTAGTCATGTTTGTTTTAAACGTTTGGTATTATAATATTAGGTGTTTGCTTACCGGTGAATGAGAAATGAAGTCAAATTGCGGTCCTTTCTCTGCTCTGCTCTAAAGCAGCGGTGATCGTGCACGTCTGTTTGTGGGTAGAGCCCCGAGGGCAGGGGGAGACAAGGGGGTGAGCGTGCATCTGGAAAGCGTACCTCCAATGGGGAGATTCTAGGCTAACAAGCCATCACCTCCCGTTAGCATTCCATTGACTCCCATTCATTTTGGCGTCACTCTGACAGCAAATAACTTTACATCTGAAGCGTTTAAAGACTCTATTTGTCCACTGTTTATTTCTAAAGA
This sequence comes from Perca fluviatilis, assembly GCF_010015445.1. NCBI lineage: Eukaryota > Metazoa > Chordata > Actinopteri > Perciformes > Percidae > Perca > Perca fluviatilis. The sequence continues at coordinate 31,451,989 of NC_053130.1, read as the reverse complement.
AACACGACACTGTATAAAAGGCTCCATTATCTTGTATCTCACGTTATGGCTCCGTAGAAGACGTTTTTGTAAAAATAGACTAACGATTGTGTCATAACCATGCGACTTACTGTCACATAGTAGAGAAATTACTGTATAGTCAGGAGAAGCTCGCAGGCTTGTAAGCTCGACTTACATTAGCTGTTTACATTAATTGCTAATGTTAACTAGCATTTTAGTTAGCAATAATTAGCCTGTGCCCATGTTATCTCCTCACATATACCTACGCTCTCCGTCTCTGCAAGATTGGGAATGATTGAGATTTTTCTTGGCACAGCTACCAGAACACTTACAACTTTCAGACCATTTGCTCACATCACATCTACGTCGGCAAGCTCAGTTGGAGGCTGAAAAGCTCAGAAAAGTGACTTCACTGGTCTCCGTAGAAATATATGGCGTCGCTGTGTCCATTCTTTTACTGTCTATGGACAAAGTGCCGAGGAGATGGTACTTTTAAATCTTGCTAGCTTTTCAACATTACCAACCCTGCCTTTAAGGATGACCCATTGGCGTAAATGTCATATAACAGTTGGGGGGGACAATAAACATAAACTTTCTTAAGAGCAATTTTTGAAGGGGACACAATTAATGTAGCCAAAATTGTACAGTTGTAGAGGATAATGTGTAGTTGTGGAACTATTACAGATAATGCTGAACTGAGCCAGCCTGCTCATTTTCTATAACCAGTGAAAGCATGTTGGGTGGAATTAACAAGTTAGCTAACTAACTACACAAAAAGCTATTAAACAAGCTAGGTAACGTTATAATCGCTAACAAAGAGGATTCATGGAAAAATCATAATTTTTTTGTCATGACTACTTTATAATTAATCAAAATGACACAGTATCATCTGTATTAGAGAAAAGAATCACTTCATCTGATGTTTAAAGTGAATAAAATAGCCTCGCCAGCCTACTTACTGGAGTTCCACAACTACACATATCCTCTACAACTGTACAATTTTGGCTGCATTAATTGTGTCCCCTTCAAAAATTGCTCTTGAGAAGGTTCATGTTTATTGTCCCCCCCCCCCCATATGTTATATGAAATCAATCTGGAGTTCCACAAATGGGGCGATGCCTGAGAGCTAGTTCAGGCAGTCAACTCGAGCTGCACCGCTGTACGCACACGTGACATGCCTCACTCTCCGTATCATTTACCATACACACTCCCTCAATTTTTCCTCTATTTAAGCTGCACACTTCCCCATCTCTGCCTTGCCATTGCTGCATCTGCCCTGCACCTGTATCGCTGCCTGCTTTCAGCCCCGCCACCACTCCAGCATCCACCTGCAGGCTCCGGCCAGGGGGAAGCTACTTCATCACCACTCCCAAATATCTCACGTAAACCCAAACTGTGGGGAGTGATGAGGTCGGAGTCTGGCAGCCAAATACAATGTTCTGCTGTTATAATAAACATTTCAAACGACAACAGAGTTGTCTGACTGAACTAACATTACTGAAGTGATTAAAACTTTGTTCTCTCCCACCCAGCGCGTATCTCTTTAACAGCGCTGCTCCCACCTAACGGACTTGTGTGTGTAGTAGTGGAGGGCTGATCGATCCAAATAATATTGATACCGACGTTGGTATTGATATTGATCAATATCAGTGTAATGGTACTTTAGTTTTAGTTTCTCTCCAGTATGCACCGCTCCGGTTTCATCAAAGAGGCGACTTGGCTGCCGGTGTCTGTGTAAGTACCGCTGCTTTCAAGTGCTGCTCTTGTCACTGCGCAGAGCAGGCACACTTTGTTCCTCCTCCCCCCTCTTGTGATTTGATGTTGTACCGTCACATGACTCAGCGGCGCCAGGCAAACACCAAGCAACCAGCTAGGCCCGGCAGCGGCCAGCACCACACACACACAAGCAGGACAGAGGCGGAGCAGAAGAATGGCAGAGAGGAAGAGGAGCGCTGTGAGACTATATTTTCAGGCCAAAAATGAAACAACGGCAAGCTGTATAATTTGTAAAAAGGCTGTATGATACAGTGTTAACACAACAAATTTAAACAAGCATATGAAAATTCTGTCCTGGGTTTTAATTTATTAATAATCCAAAGGAAAAAATCACAAAAACACTTAAAAGGTCATGAAAATTAATTCAGATTTAGCAATTTGATGATGAATCTTTTAATAAAAAGTATTGGTATCGGTGATACTGGCCGTGTATTTACTTGGTATCGGATCGATACCAAATTTTGCAGTATCGCACACCACTAGTGGGTAGCAGGCAGTGGGCCAAACCACTGTGAGGCAAGGAAGGGGGGGGCTCAAGATGTTTTTAAACTTAAAACGCACTTTTTGCCACGTTTGTATTGTTTTACTGCTTACGCAATTATTTTAATTATATATTACTACATTGTTAACAATGCACACCATGTTTTTTAATCATTTTTTTAGAGGGGGGGGGGGGGAGACAACCCTCAGATGGGGTGGGTCCTGTCCATATCTATGTTCCTGACCCCCTGCAATTTCTGCCAATGGGAGGACACTCAATCTGTCACTCCTGCGTTTGCTGCTTGATTGTCCCAACTTGGCTTTGGTTTGCCCAAATTTGGATTAAATGGCTCCAATCAACTGAAAAATATGGCAGCAAGCTTTAAATCAAAGCTTCAGAAACCTGATGGTGATGTCAAAGATGGTGCGTTTAAGTAGTTTTGAATTTACATTATGTCAATGATTCTTGTGTGGTTCTGGTTCATCTAAACTCACCACCTAGACTGCATTTTAATGCAATATTCAAAAGTAGCCTATTGTCCTAAATCTATTTTGATCACTAGGACTCCCTGTGAAGCGGCGGCATACCTGCGATCAGGGAGGAAGTACATTTTGACGTAGGGGCTTCTGGGCCGCCCGTCAGGCCGAAGAGGAAGCTCTACTGCCTGCATGACGTTGACGATTAGCTGATGACCCACTTTGTCATACCACAGCTTCACCTGGTGGTTGAAAACACACACAAACAAATGATGATGCTTGGTCTTCTTTTTCACACAATCATCACATCAACAGCCCAACACACTCAAAGTGCACACACTCACTGAGAGTTGCCCTGGCATTAACTGTGGAGCATCTTGGAGCATCCCTGGACTGGAGGGAGACAGGACATTTAAGGATGGTCTCTCCATCTTCTGGGACTCAAAAGAACTGGAACCTGCTAGGAATACAATAGGGTATGATTTGAAACCCCAAGAAGAGAATGTCAGCTCCATTTATGACAAAAAAAGTCAAACCTAGACAAGGGGGAAAAAAGTGAGAAAAGTTAGTTTAAAAAGACTGAAAACCTAATCTGGTCAGTGAGTTCATATCTATGTAATATTCAGCATCCATTCCTTCCATGATGGATTTCCTGCAGTGTTGGCAGTTCACTGGTTAAAGTCATGACTAATGACATTGTCAACTGTAACTTTAGAGGAGAATGAATACACAGTGACTTTTTGTGTTTGTGATGATTGTCTGTTTGTAGTCGTAGTAGTATTGACCAATCACGTTTGAGCGGGCTTTGGTTGCCCGTGTGGAGGCGGAACCCATTGGCCAAAATGCAATCTCGGGAACCCAATCAGCTGACGATTATTTAGCTCTTATTAGCTTTTAATTTATCTGCATTCACGTGCTGTTTATAGAAACGTCGTCTCTCAACCTGCGTCTCAAGTTGCTAATCGGAAGTGCACGGAAGGAGGAAGTCTTGGCTCGAATATCCGCTGGCTACTCCGGAAAACCCCGAAATATTGGCCCAAATATTTTGATTAAAGTCGTGAAGAATTACATTGTCAATTGAAACTTTAGAGGGGAATGTATTCACAGTGTGCTTGTGAAAGTTAGATGAGAAGATTGATGGAAATGGGAGGCGATTAGCCTAGCTTAGCATATATTCTGCAGTAAGACTAGCTCCAAAGTTAAAAACTACACCTACCAGCAGTGATAGAAGATGTATTCAGATCTGATCAGTACAGTGTGGTACTAATACCACACTGTAGAAATACTCTGTTACAAGTAAAAGTCCTGCATTGAAAATGTTACTTAAGTAAAAGTATGCAAGTATCATCAGGATATTCTTAAGGTATTAAAATTAAAAGTACTCAATGCAGAAAAGTCCTCACATTTTAGGAACTGGAAACGATCCAAACAGTTCTGTCAATCAACTTAGTGTTTAATTGTTTGTATAGGCCTATATATTGTTGGGTAGTTTCATTTATAATAAAACATTGTATTTTATAAACTACATGTGTTTTGTGTGCAAAAATCTTAATTTGTAAAGTAACTAGTAACTAAAGATGCCAGATTAATGTAGTGGAGTAAAAAGTGCAATATTTATCTCTGAAATGTAGCAGAGTAGAAGTAGAAAGTGGCATGAAAAGAAAAGACTCAAGTACCTCAACATTTGTACAGTGCTTGAGTAAATGTACATTCCACCACTGCCTACTAGTATCTCTTAAGTTCACTAATTAACCAGTTGTATCTCAAATATGTAATCTGCACATGAAGAGAAATGTAAAAAAATTACAATTAGTGGTTTTACGAGTAGTTAACATGCTATAATTATTTCTTAACCAACACCAGTAGTTGCCACATACAATTGTTGAGCACAGGTTTTTATTTTAGGTTCTGTTTGGGCACAATGGCACACATAACCTGGCAACCTCACTGTGACAACAGGACTTCAGGAAGTCACTCTAAGTGGTTTTACATTTCTGTTTGTATGCAGATTGTACAAATTAGATATGTATTCATTATTACTTCAGTGTAGGGCTGGACAATATATCAATATAAATCGGTATCATGATATCAGACTAGATATCGCCTAAGATTTTGGATAGCGTAATATCGTAACATGACAAGTAGTGTCCTCTCCTGGTTTTAGAGGCTACATTACAGTAAAGTGATTTTGGAATTTTCCAGATTGTTCTTGCAGTTCTATTATTTGCCGTTACCCACTTAGTCAATAAATCCACATTACTGATGATTATTTATCACAAATCTCATTGTGTCAATATTTCGTGAAAGCACCAATTCTCAACCCTACATATCGTCAAAATATCGTTATCAAGGTATTTAGTAAAAAATATTGTGATATTGGATTTTCTCCATATCGCCCAACCCTACTTCAGAGGTGTTACATAATAGTTACTTTGGACAGAGCCAGGCTATCTGTTTCACCCCATTTCGAGTCTTAATGCTATGCTATGCTAAGCTAATCACCTCCCGGCTCCAGCACCATGGTTAACACACGGACATATTTGCTTTTTCTCAAAGAATACATTTGAAATTCATTCATGACAGGGACTAAACAAACAATCAAAACTCTATTTAATTGCAGTTTTAAGCAGCAAACATGTCAATTATCCTAAGATTATTTTTATGTCTGAACCTGAACAAACCACATGCTGTACAAAAATTTAAGAAAACTCTATGTACAGTATAAGACAGATAATTAGCCAGACAGAGATAGAGACAAACATACAGACATACAATACAGAGATGTCCCAACATCCCTCAGGAGATACCTACTAGATTCTAATGGAGGGTGGGACGTGTCGGGGATTCTTGGGATATCACTGGAAGTGAAGCAGAAAAAGGCTGTGTCAGTCACTCTAATACCGGCATATGATCTGGATTTAACAAAGTTAGTAGTCTTCTTGATGCACAGGCATACATGCATATAAATGTTCAGTGGAAAGAAGAAGAAAGTAGCACTGTAATTAACAAGTATTTGGAGATTCAAATGTCAGGTGGTTAAAAAACAAACATGGAGAAGCAAAGGGAAGATGGGAGTAGAGCCAAGTTCTTCTCATGCCTGCAGTGTTTTCCAGACTCATTCAGACATTTTGTATGGCCAATGATTATTTGAAATAATAATAAATGGGAAACAGTAGCTCAATTCTGTCCACATCGCCATCTTTTCTTGTCCAACACCACCACTACAACTAATGATCCAAATAGGAAACACCAGAGTCCATTGCACCAGCTTCATGTAATGTAAAGAAAGCATGGTAATCTGTGTAACACTTATCAGTGTAATTTCTCACTTTATATTTAAAATCTAAAAAGTGGAAAAGTTCAGTACTTCAAATTTGCAGCACTGTTATTTGGAATTTTTTTTAACAGTGTTTGTTTATTAGTTTGTGTTTGTGTTGTGGAGGCAGTATTTTAAATTCTTTATTCACCCATGAGGCGACAAAATAATATTCCATACAATTTTCTTTAAATGTAATAGTTCAACATTTGGTAATGTACACTTAAGGCTGATTTATGGTTATACGTAGGCTCTACGCAGAGGCTATGCCGTAGCCTGCTTAAGTGGCCTACAGCATTGTAAGGATTTATACTTGCGCGATGGTGTGTCTGCATTGATCTAGCATTATCTCTTTAAGACAATAGCAGAGTCGGTATGTGTGTATGCGTGGGGAGTGTGGTAGAGCAAGTGAGAGAGTGACGGCGATTAGCTTCGGAGCGAGTACCGACTCCGGCGGCGGAGACGGAGGGACAAAGTGTCTCCTCTGTGCTTTCTGACCACGGTCGTAAAGCTGTGACAGGAAAAGTTAACCCTCTCCTCGAGTTTATGTTGTTCACGGAGAAGGTCAACCTGGAAATAAGTAGGAGGAAATGTAGTCTCGCATTGCCAGACCTTCTTCCACAGCGCTGTGGAGGAGGGTCTAGCTAAGTCCACACAGCATTCCGGGATGGGAGAAACTGGCTCTGGTTTATTTGCATTTCTTTACTGTAAACCAATCACAGTTATCTTGGGCGGCGCTAAGTGCAGGATGGAGCAACGGTGCCTCTGCAAATCCGGCCGAAAATAAGGACTTCTGGTCGGAATTTCCGGCGGCACTGAAGCAATCCCGTAAATTAAACGTCGTCGATATAGACTTTATTTCCTCTCGTCTATATCCACGATGTTCCACTTCCGGGATTGCTCCGGTGCCACCGGAAATTCCGCTAGATGTCATTCTTTTCGGCCGTGTTGGGATTCTAAACTCCGGTCGAAAACATCCTCCTAGGTAGAACCGACAATTAAATCATGTTTATTAAATTCTCATCATACGCTCGACAGCTCTTTTAATTCCAGAGCTCGCCTCCCTACGTGTACGTGTTCCACCAAAACAAGTTCCTTCCTAAGACTATTTTGCAGAGGTACCATATGCCCGTCCGCCGCCCAAGACGATTGTGAATGGTTTAAAGAAATGCTAATAAACCAGAGCTTGTTTTTCTCCTATTCAGGAATGTTTGTGCCAGACCCTCCTCAGCAGCGCTGTCGAGGAAGGTCTGGCGAGACTAGAGGAAATACCAAGCCCAGCCAAGCAGACCAATCATAGTTGTTGAGGCCTGCATCGTTGCGACGTGTAGTTACATTTGTGTAGGGTACGGCGTATGTACCTACAGTACAGGCCAAAAGTTTGGACACACCTTCTCATTCAATGTGTTTCTTTATTTTCATGACTATTTACATTGTAGATTTTCACTGAAGGCATCAAAACTATGAATGAACACATATGGAATGATGTACTTAACAAAAAAGTGTGAAATAACTGAAAACATGTCTTATATTTTAGATTCTTCAAAGTAGCCACCCTTTGCTTTTTTTGATAACTCTGCAAACCCTTGGTGTTCTCTCAATGAGCTTCATGAGGTAGTCACCTGAAATGGTTTTACCTTCACAGGTGTGCTTTGTCAGGGTTAATTAATGGAATTTTTCCCCTTATTAATAAAAAAGCAAAGGGTGGATACTTTGAAGAATCTAAAATATAAGACGTGTTTTCAGTTATTTCTCACTTTTTTGTTAAGTACATAATTCCATATGTGTTCATTCATAGTTTTGATGCCTTCAGTGAGAATCTACAATGTAAATAGTCATGAAAATAAAAACCAAACGCATTGAATGAGAAGGTGTGTCCAAACTTTTGGCCTGTACTGTACATTTGTACCTGCAGCGTAGATTCACCACAGAACCATAAATTAAGCTTAATTAACTTTCTTTCTGAGAGAAGATATATACCACTTTCATGTCTGTGCATTACGGTACGTACAGAGTTGGAGTCGGGACGTGGTTAGCCTAGCTTAGCATAAAGACTGGAAGCAGCACGGTGGATGGCCACCTAGCTTCAGTGCTGTAACTAACATAAAAACATGAGATATCTTTCTTTCCAATTCATCGGAAAGAAAGAAAAGGAGTATATCTCCCAAAATGTTGAACTGTTTTTACTTTAGATTTTAAATACAAATATTAAACTGATAAGTGTTTCATGGCCTAGGTTACCTTGGAGCCCATTCCAAAATGAAAAAATGAAGATATGTAAATGACAATGAAAAAAACATACAACTTGCTTTATGAATCCCAATGTCCCAACTTTCAAACCAAGGGATTTAGAGTAGTAAAAAGAAATAAGCATTTCTTATTTGACACTGTAAGTGCTGGATTTCACTTTGGGATCCTAAGACTGAAAAAGAGGGATTCCAGACGCTGCACAAACAGTTTAGAAGGCTTGCAAAAGCAATGCTACATTGATGGACATTTCCCATAGGCCATTTTGCATCCCTTCCAGTGAACTTTCAGTTTAATTTAATTGGAGATGACAAACTGCAGCTATTTTCACAAAAGCCAATATTTACATCAATTGACATCTCCACTTAATAGGATTCAGTTCAGTTCATTCAGGGATGCAAAATGGCACCGGCAAAACCAAAATTGTTTCCATAAGCGTGAGAGGATTAAGGGGTCCTAATGAAAGGGCAGATTACTTACTGATATTTTCTATACACCCTTCGTGAGTGTTTGGAGAGAAATTGATACATTCAACTATTTTCCCCATCAAAGAGCAAAGGTTAAATTAAAAGGCTGCAAGAGCTTAGAGAAACAGTGAGAATTTTACTTTCTTTTTTTGCAAGATACATATCTGCTATTGAGGTAAAGTGAGATAAGTTGAATGTGCCTCAGTATTAAAAACAAGCCCTTATCAATAAAACTGTGGCTCTTCATTTTAATAATTTTAATAAACTTAGTTTCCCAACATCCCAACTCACTAAATGCATCATTGATCCGAGCACGTTGATCCTCAGAACTTCAGTAGTTTAAACCTACTCAAAAAACAACTAAATGCATTTTAACAAATTATTTTTAATAGCAATAAATATACTACTTTAATTGTTCAAGACATTTAAAAGAATAATAGCCAGAGATCAATTAAAACAGCATTGGATCAAGAGAAGTGTATCAGTTAAGGTCTGAGGCTGTTAATGTGCATATATAAATTAGATATTTCCTGTCACCATACAATAGTAAAATATGTCCCTAATACAGCCCACTCCAACATAGACTTCAAATGATGTAGGTCTATGTCATTCAATTAAAATAAAATTAGTTTTAATAAGATAATAATACTACATTCACAGCATTTCTCAAAAGCAATTTATAACCAAAATTAGGATTGCTAAATTTTCCTTTACAGACTATAGTCATTCTAGAGAGAGCATACGATATTAAAAATTATCAGACAAATACATTTTATGATGCTCATGCCTAAATAGGAAGCATTCTTTTGAACCAGTCACTTACAAACTGCAGGCCTATTGCTATTGTACTCACAGATGTGTCCATGACTGGCTTGGTTGAATTTTTACAAGGCAACAACCAACAAAAAATAACCCATGCAGCCACGACTTGTCTTTTATGGAGCTTACAGCCGATTTTATTTAGTCAGTAATAATTTACCTTATATCATCCTAGAAATAAATGCAAGTGCTTTTTTAAAAGCACTTGCAAAATAGAAATCCTCTGTTCAAAAACTTGGCAACCCCTGCAGCAGGTAATAGCAGGCTGTTTTTAATATTTTGAATGCAGTCGCACAATCGTGGTCAGAATACAAATACATGTCTCAGTCTCCTCTCTTATCTGAGGTTAGCCAACTCTGAGTGTCACTCAACACTGCCTGGGTAAATAAGGGTTCAATTAAAAGCAACATGTAGCAGGGCTGTAGTACTTGAGTCCAGCCTCGGTCTCGAGTCCGGACTTGAGGCGTTTTTGCTATTGTCTCAGACTTGTCTTGGACTCATTGGTATTTGGACTCGGACTTGTCTCGGACTCAGCCATTGGACTCGCCAAATATTCAAGTTGGTCTCGAACGAGTCCAGCACTATATGCTTTTTTTCTAAAGTAACTTCCTCCTTCAAAACAAAGCCTTTGATGAAGTGCATATTGGCTGCCCTAATACCTAATGGGTTTACCAAATCTACCTCAAAAGTGCCTTAAGACCTTGATGATGCTTCAATTTGAAGATTGGGATTTTTTAGTCGAAGGGCGTCGCTGTCACATCATGAAACAGAAAGTTTGTTGTAACTCAAGCATACATTGTCCAATTAGCCCCAAATCTTTTCTACATGATGTTAGTCCGGGCCTGAAGTGATCCACATGGTTCTCAAGCTTGATTATGGTAAATTGGCTCAATACCGCCCCCCTACAAAATTTCAAAGAAGTAGCCCCTGCAGTGCGTTTCACTTAGACCTATGAGTAGGGCTGCACAATTAATCGAATTTTAATCACGATCATGATTTTGGCTTCCCACGATCAAATTTGCGTGAACGAGCGATATTTAAAATGCGTCATTCCGTTCATAGAACAGTTTTTGCAAAGCCAATCTAGCGCTCCATAAACCACTGTTTGATCACATGTCTCCATGAGCCAATCAGAGCTGTTCCCTGCCTGCACCGCGCAGCTCAGTTTCTAGATGTAGACAGTCACAGAGGACAGAGTAACGTGAGGAATATTCCACAACAGGTAGCAGTCGGTCATCATAAGCCGGTCACGATGTTTACCAGTTTACCAGTAAACGCAACGTTTTGTCCCGTCTGTGTTGTTTTTCAGACAACAGCAGTGACCAGTGCTAGTTTGTGTCTTTTAGCTCATAGCTTTAGCAGCAGACTGTTGGACGTCCCGCTGTTGGAATCCTACAGTGAAATACAGATACACTACACTGTTTAGCAGTCAGCATTTTAGCCGTGTTTAATCCAGTTACTACTGTGGCTAACGGTAGGCTAACGTTAGCTGCTGTGTAACGTTTTATTAGTGTTTACTAGCGTGACATTCAGCGATGTTTATGTTGCCTCTAACGTGGGTTTCGGAGCATCAGAGCGCAACGCAGACATGTAAGTGGCAGTGTAATGAGCCACAGAAATCCGTGTAGCTATTTCGTCTGGTAGATACCGTGCACCATATGAGATGTAAAAGCAGTTATAATTAAATAATTATGTGACAATAAAATTTTGTTTTGTGTAAAATCAACAAATAATCATGATAATTAATCGTGATCTCAATATTGATCAAAAATAATCGTGATTATCATTTTGGCCATAATCGTGCAGCCCTACCTATGAGATTTGGTATGCATATGTATCATGTCCGGACTTACAAAAAAGCCTCTTGAAGCCATACCCTAAACCCAATAGGACGTCAGCTATATTAATATTGATGAATTTGACCATTTGCCGATGACTTTAACATACCATCGTACAGATTTAACCCGATCGACTTAAAAATTGGTCAGTACAATTTAAAGACCTTGCCAAAGCTAAATTGCAAAGCTTTTGCACTTGCTTCTCCTGGTATACGCCTGGCTGCGTCACATACCTCAATCATCAGGCATCAATTGTTGTTCATTTTGGCCACGGACACAGTGTCAGCGAGCACTTTGTACTCTGGAGTCTTTAAGACAAGTATCACGTTTAAGCATGGGAACATGTCTGTTCAGGTTTTTAGTGACACCTTTGTGGCTTGTAATTTGTTACAATTTCCATCGGCATTCAAGAATGTTCTTGTTACGCCAGAATAAAAAGACTCATGTGAAGTTGCACTTCAGCCTTATGTGACTTAAGTGAAATTGTTATACTTGTTATTAATAATATGGCCTAATTTGATCCTACAGAGTTGTACTCTGCATTTTTATTGGTGATATAAGTGGTCTTGAAGAGGATTCTTTTTTTTCTGTCTTGGTCTTGACAGTCTCTCATTTGGACTCGGGCTTAACTTGGACTTAAACCTCTTTGGATTCGGACTTGACTTGGACTCGACCAGTCCTGGTCTCGGACTTGTCTTGGACTCGACAAAAGTGGACTTGACTACAGCCATGACATGTAGACTGGTGACTAACTTATAACTAAAGGGTTGCATGTTTCACACATATCAAAATATGACACTAACAGGTGTATAGGGTGTGTCGTATTCCTGACTTACCCAATAGGCCTGGATACCACCAGCTCCACTTGAGGCTCGGCTTGAGATTCCAGGATGATGTTGTAAACTTCCTTCATGGTCGCCCCCGGTAACAGCTTCCCGTTCCACTGCAAAACTTCATCCCCTGGAATTGGACGTGCATTTGAAATTGTTTGTGACATTGTTTATTGTTTATTAAAAGGATCGCCATTAGCTGATGCCGTAGAAGTAAGCTACTCTTCCTTGGGTCCACACTAGACACACAATACATATTACATCACAGACGTTCCATTACAAGAATACAGTGCCTTGCGAAAGTATTCGGCCCCCTTGAACTTTTCGACCTTTTGCCACATTTCAGGCCTCAAACATAAAGATATAAAACTGTAATTTTTTGTGAAGAATCAACAACAAGTGGGACACAATCATGAAGTGGAACGAAATTGATTGGATATTTCAAACCTTTTAAACAAATAAAAAACTGAAATATTGGGCGTGCAATATTATTCAGCCCCCTTAAGTTAATACTTTGTAGCGCCACCTTTTGCTGCGATTACAGCTGTAAGTCGCTTGGGGTATGTCTCTATCAGTTTTGCACATCGAGAGACTGACATTTTTGCCCATTCCTCCTTGCAAAACAGCTCGAGCTCAGTGAGGTTGGATGGAGAGCGTTTGTGAACAGCAGTTTTCAGTTCTTTCCACAGATTCTCGATTGGATTCAGGTCTGGACTTTGACTTGGCCATTCTAACACCTGGATATGTTTATTTGTGAACCATTCCATTGTAGATTTTGCTTTATGTTTTGGATCATTGTCTTGTTGGAAGACAAATCTCCGTCCCAGTCTCAGGTCTTTTGCAGACTCCATCAGGTTTTCTTCCAGAATGGTCCTGTATTTGGCTCCATCCATCTTCCCATCAATTTTAACCATCTTCCCTGTCCCTGCTGAAGAAAAGCAGGCCCAAACCATGATGCTGCCACCACCATGTTTGACAGTGGGGATGGTGTGTTCAGGGTGATGAGCGGTGTTGCTTTTACGCCAAACATAACGTTTTGCATTGTTGCCAAAAAGTTCGATTTTGGTTTCATCTGACCACAGCACCTTCTTCCACATGTTTGGTGTGTCTCCCAGGTGTCTCCCAGGTTTAAACAACACTTTTTATGGATATCTTTAAGAAATGGCTTTCTTCTTGCCACTCTTCCATAAAGGCCAGATTTGTGCAGTATACGACTGATTGTTGTCCTATGGACAGAGTCTCCCACCTCAGCTGTAGATCTCTGCAGTTCATCCAGAGTGATTATGAGCCTCTTGGCTGCATCTCTGATCAGTCTTCTCCTTGTATGAGCTGAAAGTTTAGAGGGACGGCCGGGTCTTCGTAGATTTGTAGTGGTCTGATACTCCTTCCATTTCAATATTATCGCTCTGCACAGTGCTCCTTGGGATGTTTAAAGCTTGGGAAATATTTTTGTATCCAAATCCGCTATAAACTTCTCCACAACAGTATCTCGGACCTGCCTGGTGTGTTCCTTGTTCTTCATGATGCTCTCTGCGCTTTACACGGACCTCTGAGACTATCACAGAGCAGGTGCATTTATACGGAGACTTGATTACACACAGCTGGATTCTATTTATCATCATTAGTCATTTAGGTCAACATTGGATCATTCAGAGATCCTCACTGAACTTCTGGAGAGAGTTTGCTGCACTGAAAGTAAAGGGGCTGAATAAATTTGCACGCCCACTTTTTCAGTTTTTATTTGTTAAAAAGTTTGAAATAGCCAATGAATTTCGTTCCACTTCATAATTGGGACCCACTTGTTGTTGATTCTTCACAAAAAATTACAGTTTTATATCTTTATGTTTGAGGCCTGAAATGTGGCCTGAAAAGGTCAAAACGTTCAAGGGGGCCGAATACTTTCGCAAGGCACTGTATATATATATATATATATATATATATATATATATATATATATATATATATATATATTTTATATATTATATTAGTGTAAGAAGTTGGACATGAGGGCTGGGTATGAGTGAGAGTATCAGACAAATTTAGGAATTATTAATCTTTATTCTATATTCTTTGTTTTGTCAACAAAACCCATAAAAAGACCAAACCCCACAATGCGTTAGTCTGCTTCTCAATATTTTCCAGCTTTCCTACCCAGCCCCAAACCCATTCATGGCAATTTTTAAAAGCCGGTCACAAATATATAATTTCATTCTTAAAAAGGCTTGGTAATTTTCCTAAAATAGCTGGGCACTGTGGTTTTTAAACAAACGTTACACAAACAGGAGGGAATCGTGCATTTGTTGGGGACTATTTTTAGCTGCGGATTGATACACATTTGGTTTGCTAGTGAGTATTTGGGGTTAGCAGGACAACATGTGGGATGGAGTCAAAATGTGCTCATGGTAATAATAAGAATAAGAAAAATAATACATCAAACTGATGTAGCGCTCCTCAAAGACGCTTTACATACAAATAAAAAAATTACATTTATGTCTACTGCTTGTTTTTTTTTCAATTTAAATAAAATAGCAAGATTAGAGTTGATACAAAAATAAAACCATGGGGGCGGGGGGGTTGAAGTCTGATAAGGTCATGTGACTTAGTGCAACAGTGTGGCTTATTGATCTGTTTTAATACCCCACTGACACTGAATCTTAATCCTACATCCTGGACTATATACCTGTCCTCTGTACATTCTATATATCCTGCAACTTTTGCACATCCCTCAACATTTATTGCACATTCATACAGATTTTTTCTTAAAGCTATAGTGCATAGTTTCTGTCGCCCCCCATGAGGAATTCTAAGTAATGACAACAACACTGTCATGATACAAGCCTTCTGTCATCGCATCGCGCACAGCCCCCAGCCCTCCTCCACACAGTTGCTAGTAGTCAAGGAGGACACGAAGGATTAAAAAAACATGAACTCTTCAGAAAGAGGTCATTATCTTCACTCGAGCTTCTGCGCGGGAAAGTCGCCAGACGCCACAATCTTATGAACAGTCATACTGAGAAATCCAGAGAGAGTTGTGTGGAGCTGATAGTCTTAATCAGCTTTGTAGCAACTCATTTCGCACAGGCTTGAATGAAACGGGCATTTAATAATATCAAAACGTTACACACTAAAGCTTTAATGTTAAATCGTTATATATTTGTGTTATTTGATCCTGCATTTATTCTTTGTTTATTTTATATTAATGTTTAATATGTTTATGTACGCACCAACAACCAGGACAAAATCGTCATAAGTGCTACTTGCTTGGCAATAAATCCTTTTCTGATTTTCTTATTTCTAATTTTAAAGGCCTAATGTTGAGATCATAGTGACTTTGTCAGTCTTTGTCAAGACCTTCAAACACTGTAACATACATCACGGTTTAGATTACCTGCTCTGAGATGTCCCACCACGTCAGCCAGGCTCCCCTTCTTGACTTTAGTGATGAAGGCACCTAATCTCCCTGACTCTGTTATTCTGCCTCCCACCACCTAGAGACAGAGAGAGATTAGTGTCATATGATATCAGTCATAATGTATATGGGGTAAACAACGGTGACTGAATACCGTTACAATAATTATAACACAAACCATAAATAAGCAACACTCCGTGTGTGTGTGTGTGCAAGCTATCCCCAGGTTTCCAGAAGTTAAATTTAAGACATTTTAAGACCTTTTTAATACCATTTAGAATGAAATTTAATACCAACTTCATGAACATACTGCCAAAAGTATGTAGGGTATAATGAAGAAGAAGGAAGAAAGGATTTTAGGCTAATATTATTTTTAAGACATTTTAAGACCCCGCATGTACCCTGGTGTGTGTTTGTGTGTGTGTTTGCCTAATCTGACCTTTAACCCCAGCAGTGCTCCGGCTTCTTTAGGCATGGTGGCGCTCCGTTTGCTGAGGGTGATTCTTCCAATCAGATGATCTCCCTCCTTGGACGGCTGCCAGGTTACAGGATGCTGCAACAGGAGACAACAAGAGATATGTACTGATGCACACACTGACACTGAGAGGACATATACGCCAATATATACACAGGAATACAAAATCACAGACTACTGGAGAAATATTAACAGTTTTGAATGTGATGATACTGATTGATAACATGTTGTTGCCTGTGTTTCCTGGCTAAATCGGGACAAATGTGCACTGCTTTTCAATTTCATTATTAATGTGGCTAAATGCATGTCTGGGTGTCTACACACTCTGGGTTTATTTACATCTGAATTGAATGCATGTTCCCACTGAGGGTCGCAACAGTTTACAGCATTTTAATAGGCATCACTTACCTAAAGTTTCCTATACCCGCTATCACCAACTGATATAGCATAACAGTCATTCAACATTAAGTCTGTAAAAGCCTTTTACATTTGCTGGTGTTAACACCCAGATCTGCTAGGCATTCTGCTGAGCAAAGCTGTCATGTGTCTTACATTAGTGG
The DNA here is from genome assembly GCF_010015445.1 of Perca fluviatilis. Classification (NCBI taxonomy): domain Eukaryota; kingdom Metazoa; phylum Chordata; class Actinopteri; order Perciformes; family Percidae; genus Perca; species Perca fluviatilis. The sequence continues at coordinate 31,435,295 of NC_053130.1, read as the reverse complement.
AGACAGAAGTTGTCAAGAAGCTGTAGAATTCTCTCTGACCAGAGTTAGTGCGTTTACATGAACAGCAGTAACCACGGTATGTTCTACCTCCGGTACAGTAGGTGACGCTCTGAGTCTCTGCGGCAAAAAAAGTGAAGGGACCGAGCAGCCCACGCTGCGGCCACTGGCTAACGTTAATGTTAGTTAGCTAACATAGTTAGCTTGTTAATTCCACCCGACACTGGTTACAGAAATAATTAGCCAAACATTTTGTCAGACATCTGGCGGGAACACCGTGCTTTCCTACGCTGTGACAAGAGTGTGTAAATGAAAATTTTACTAATTTAGTGGCCGCTCGGTGAAATTTTTACATAGGTCAACCGGAAGAAAAAGCAAGTTGTGCGTTGGCTGAGCGCCACCTACTGTGCCGGAGGCAGAGTTACACCGTCATTCTTCCCATTCTTCCCCGCTCATGTATACAGGCATTAACTCAAAAATAGCACCAAATTGTTGTACATTTTTTGAAAGTCTTTTCAAATGTTAAAGTGTCTTAACATGAATCCAACATATTATTGGCAAATATAAATCAACCTATTTGTGAAAAAAAACACAGTGATGAAAGGCTTACTGGCCTATTAGGTAAGGTAGTCACTAAGATCAACAGAAACAGTTAATACTAAGGCTTCACTGTGCCATATGTATTTTTAACATTAAACTTGATTTATAAAATCATGCCAACAAATATTTTATTAAATTAAAGTACAGGACTCATTGGTTGAGAAATGTGCACCATGACAATGAGGCACTTTACAGCACCAATGGCACTCTTGGCACAATCTGGGTCCACTTAATGATCTGAAAACGTTCAAGCTGAATATGAATAACATCAGATACAAAATAATAATAAAAACATGACTTACATGCCATACAGTGGGGTCATGGGGGTAGCACTCCCAGTCACCTACAAGAGAAAAGAGACTGGCTCAGATACTGTGCATGAAGCAGAGACGATAACCTCCTGCATATCCCTATAACACACACACACACACACACACACACACACACACACACACACACACACACGCATAAAGCAGAAACTGTATACACAGCACATACCAGCCTGAGTCCTCTCATACACAGCTGAGCCAAATTTGGAAGGTATTTGTATATAGTGGAGAGGGTTAAGTTTATTGAATTTTTAGGCCTGGGCTAGAATTAGAATTGTATCACTGCAGTGGCAAAGTAGCCTTTTAAAATGCTTGAAATCCCTCCCAGATATTTTACAGATTAAATGTTGTGGAATTACACCAGGGGTACTGCAGTGTTGTCAGGGTAAATACAAACTTTGGTAAATGATGACCGAATGTTGATGATCATTATGAAGCAAGTGTTCTGACATAGCATCTGTTATGATTTGACACTATAAATTAAATTAAATCAAATTGAATATGTTTCCTTTGTATTATTTTCTCTATTCAATTATACTTTTCACCTCTTATAAATACAGAGGCTAGAGTGTGCCACAGGAGGAGCCATAGACTTTGATCATGTTTAAATAATTTATCAATTTCAAAAAGCTGTTATAACTTGAGTAAATACATTTGCATTCAACTAAAAAAACTAAAGTAAAGCTATAAAAAACAAAATTACATTATTAATCAAATTATTATTTATGTATTAATAATTGATTTTAAAACAGTAATGCAATGGTAGTGCAATTTTAGATTTTTCTTATAGTTATATTTCATTTTAATCAGTTAGAAAAAAAACTTTATGAAGATAAATATAAAATAAAAAAAATATTAAACGTGAATTAACTGGTTTGTATTACATTTACTGATGTGTCTGCCTATCATATGCCATTTTACAATTAGTTTCCTGCTTTAAAATATACATCTTGTGACATCTTTAATTAAAAAAAGTTCTCTTTAATATAAAAAAGTGTAATTAACGAGACACAAATTTGACAAAAAAATCCGAAGTCAAGGTCCACTTAATTACCAACTTTTTCTGAAGCTGCAGGGAGGACCTCTAGCTCACCCAGTAAGAGTGTGTGCCCCATGTCGGCTGAGTCCTGCAGTGGCATGGGTTTGAATCCAAACAACTGCCCTTTGCTGCGTGTCATCCACCATCTCTCTCCCCCTTTCCTGTCTATCTACTGTCACTTGTAATAAAGGGAAAAAGCCCCCAAAAAATAATCTTTAAAACAAACTTTTTCTGAAGCTGTCAACCCTATTATATAGTCCTCATCATTCGATGGACAAGGCTAAAACTCCTAAAAGTGCTATGCAATATCAACAGATCCATCTCTGGGACAACTGAGCAAGCTCCATTCACTGATGAGGACAGGGTAATACGGCTGAAAGCATTGGAAAAAGCTGGTACGGGGACTTTAAGTGGATTGTTTTGCTAAGTATTTCTAAATAAAATCCTATATTTTGGTAGATGGCACAGTTTCACTTCAATTCATTCAGGTGCTTTTTAGTAATGGCAAAGCCAGAGTAAACTGTACTGTATGTATGCAAACACAATTTAACAATCATTTTCTCCATTGATTTTTTTTTCTCAGTATTAACTGTCTTTCAGGGAGTTCTTAACATGAAGTTAGAACTGGTGCATTTTCTTCATGTTCAGTGGAATATTTTAGACAATTACACAACATATTTTCAATTGTTCAGGCCCGTCTCCCGCTTTGGGCCTAAAACACAGGCTCCTCCGTTTTATACTGTCAATGCTCTGTACACATGGGCCGAGGGGCGCTGTCGAAATGTGTGCAGGATCCCGACGACACTGTTATGACACAGAGTAAAACAGAGCCAAGCATTCCTACGAGCCAGGAGACTGTGAGGTTAATGAGTTGTGACAACTTATAGTGACATTATGTAATCTTAAAGCAAATGCTCTGACGATAGACAACTGAGTTCTCTTGAGCGTGAACGTGATTTTTTTGCAGTGGGTGGGCCATGTTGGTGAGTCTTGTGTTTCTAGACTTACAAGGACCTGATTGAAGAAGAAAGGCTATCAAAGTCACTATGGAGTCAGGACCACCAGAGTGACTTTTTGTGAGGAAGATAAGGGTTGTATGAGATTTTAAAAACTAATACATTCATAATAGTTTGATACATTTTTGATTAAAATGTATGTATTTTGAATGTATATATGTATGTATGTATGTATGTATGTATGAATGAATTAATGTATGTATGTATATATGTATGTATGTATGTATATTATGTATGTACTGTATGTATATATGTATGTAGGTATGTATGTATGTATATTATGTATGTACTGTATGTATATTATGTATGTACTGTATGTATATTATGTATGTACTGTATGTATATTATGTATGTACTGTATGTATATATGTATGTAGGTATGTATGTATGTATGCATGTATGAATTAATTAATTAATGTACTGTGTGTATGTATATATGTATGTATGTATGTATCTATGTATATTATGTATGTACTGTATGTATATTATGTATGTACTATATGTATATATGTATGTATGTATGTATCTATGTATATTATGTATGTACTGTATGTATATTATGTATGTACTATATGTATATACGTATGTATGTATGTATCTATGTATATTATGTATGTACTGTATGTATGTATTTTATATGTTGTATAAAAAAGGAGGGTGTTTGTGGTGTTCTAAAAATCAAAATAGCAAATCTATGATGGAAAGAAGTTTGTTTAGTAATTGTTTAAGAACTTGGGGGCCTATAAAAAGGTTCATGAGCCAGAAAAGGTTGACAAACTCTGGGATAAGGAATTCTAAAGTGAAAGGTGCATGTTTTATGATGTGTTATGATCTTTGTGCTGTGCTTTTTCCTTCCTTCCTTCCTTCCTTCCTTTCTATCAGAGAATGAGTTGAGTTAGTAGCGTGTGTTTGTGTGTAGGAGGATACTTGCACAGATCATAATAGGATCTACTGTACTGTGACTGACTGCATATTTGTGTGTGAGTGTGTATGTGCGCGTGTGTGAGTGTGTGTGTGTGTGTATTTTCCTGCACTGATCTTACAATGATTTACATGCCTGGGTGCTTCTCGGCTGCCAGCAAGCACATCTCCGAGCTGACCTGGTCTCAGTCTAGAGCTAAAAAAGGAAGCAGTGTCTCGCTGCCACGCTGGTGTGTTTAAAACCTGGCCTGACAGAACACTCTCATCCTAAACCTCCACTTGATCAATGTCACAGAGACTGGTCTGGGTCCTGGCTGGTGCTGCGTGCAGGAGCGATTCCAGTTTTTTTTGATTGGGGTGGCATAAGGGGGGAAACATTAATTGGTCATGTGACAATGACTGGGAAGACTGGCAGAACAGGCAGCCAAGTGACAGTACTCTGATCCAATGGAAATCACAGCTTTCAGATTAACATCACTCTAGCCCAATGGATGGGGGGCGTGGGGGTTGGTATAAATCATATTTCTGGGGGGGGGGGGTACAGTGTCACCACGTTCCCCTCTTCTAGCCCCTCATCCTGGCTGCGTGCACCCTCTTTCTCATCAGAAGAAGAAGAAATTGTATTATCTGTCACATACAATCGTACAGTACTCTTTTCGCACACTGTGCTCATAAATCATTTTTCCGGTTCGCGCACGTATGTTATTTTTAAAGATAACGTTATATGATCCACTAGTCTCGATAGCAGTATCGATAAGCTCGGACCTTACTGATTTTCAGGTTTTGAGAAATTTGGAACCGGGTCCTTAATAGAACTGGGTCTCGAGACCCATCCCTACTCTCACCCGCCCCAAGCACTGAACATGGGGGGGACAGGGCTTTCTCCGGTGCCACCCCGTCCTTCTGGAACTCTCTCCCCCAACGCCTCAGACTTTACACATCACTTGCTAAGTGACTCCAAACCGCACTCAAAACGCCCAAAATCTGTTTAAAGCTCCTTTTAGCCTGTAACCAACTGAGCCATTTCCATTTGTTTCTATCTTGTTACTATGCTGTTTTGCTGCACCTTTTTCATATTCATCTCTAATTGTAAGTGATGTTTTTATACTGATCTTGCTATTTTTATATTCCCTTTGAGTACCTTGTAAAGCGCTATATAATCTAAATGTATTATTATTATTATTATTATTATTATTATTATTATTATTATTATTATTATTATTATTAGTGAAATTCTCTACATTTAACCTGTGCATTAGGAGCAGTGAACAGAGACATAGGCCTACAGGGTCTGGGGTGCAACTTGGGGTTCAGTGTTTTGCTCAAGGACACTCCGACAGGTGGCCGGAGGAGCTGGGGATCGAACCGCCAATCTTGAGGACCGACCCACTCTACCTCGGAGCCACAGCCACCAGAACACACGTTATTGATGAAAGTGGCAAATACTGTAATAAAGTGCTAAATGTTAGAAAAATAATGTATGCTCATTTTTAGAGCTGCAAAGATTAATCGATTAATCGATTAGTTGTCAACTATTAAATAAATCGCCTATTTTGATAGATATTTTGTCATTTTATATGAAAAAAATCATCAACATTTTCTGATTCCAGCTTAAATATGAATATTTGTTTCATTCCTCTGTGACAGTAAACTGAATATCTTTGAGTTCTGGGATGGGAGAAAAACATGCTCTGGTTTATTGGCATTTCTTTAAACCAATCACAATCATCTTGGTGCTAGGCACCGGGAAAAGCCCCGCAAAATAGCCTCGGGAAGGAACTTGTTTTGGTGGAACATGTAAACGTTCAAAAGTTGTTTTAGTCGTGCAACAGAAAACTCAGATTGGACAGATAGTCTAGCTAGCTGTCTGGATTTACCCTGCAGAGATCTGAGGAGCAGTTAAACATAGTCCTCACAAATCCACCGGAGTTTAGAATGCCAACACAAAGGAAGCCCAAGCCGATGGATATCCGGCCTAAATGAGTGAAATGTGACGGAATTTCCGTTGGCAACAGAGCGATCCCGGAAGTGGAACATCAAGGATATAGGCTTTGGGAAACAATGATCAACATTTTCTGACATTTTATAGACCAGACAAGTAATGTATCGAAAGTTTGTTACTGTAACACACTGGTTCCCAAATTTTTTCTGCAGGGCCTGTCTGCTTTATTAACGTTTACCTGGCATCCTTTGACAAACTTGACCATGCTTTGACCAGCAGAACCATGCATTTTTTATATATATGTTATATATATATTTATATATAATATTATATTATATTATTTTTTATTTTATATTACATCTATTTTGCGTTGCCCCCAACAGACACACAGACACACAATTTGGGAACCACTGCTGTAACATATCATCAAGGGTAATTAATCAAATTTTAATGGAATTTTGATCCCAATTTCGATTTCAGCTCCTTACGATCACAAAAACAATGTAATCGATTATAATCACTGCATTTTGCAAGTAGACTCTTATATTGTCTTCTTCTGAATGAGAAAGGTGTGTACATCTCTGGATGGGATTAAAACATTTTGACGATCATTCATGTGACCAAAAAGAAGCAAGATTCTTACTTTTCAATAGGAATAGTGTAATTTCTGAGGATGGACGATGCATGTCTGACATTTTTATCAACATTGAGTTTCTTTTTTGTGGAAATGTCATTAAAAAAATATGCAGTTAGGTTAGTCTCTGCTAATCAGAGATGGGAAGTAATGAAGTTACTGTACTTAAGTAGATTTCTCAGATATTTTTACCTTACTATTTATTTTTGTGCCGACTTTTTACTTTTACTCCTTACATTTTACAAAACTGGCTCGTTACTTTAGTTTCAAATTATTTCAGTGGAGTTACCGTTATTATTTTTTGCGTCATCAATACCGAATTCAATCTAATTGGATGGGAATATACGTTGCACTTGACACACCACTACAAGACGACTCGACAGATTCGGCGGTATTGATTCACAGCAAATCATTGCGGCTTGATGGCGGTAACGTTAAGGGGAAGATTAAAAAAGAGAAACTGGATCTTTTAATTCTCACAGAATCACAATTGAATTCATATCTTGCTACTCAGTCAGAATCTTCTTAACCTGGAGTCCCAGTCTCTGTCACAATAATCATATATGTCATGTTTTAGGCCTATTGGCAGACATCCATTTAAAATGTAGCCAATGGCATATAAAGAGCCTTTTTCTCCAGGTCCAATGAAGTTTCTCAGCTTGCACTCTAGTAACATTTGTGTGGTCCAGGTAGCTTTGCATAAAAAATAGTTGTCATTCGCAAGGCTACTTTTACTTTTATACTTAAACTGTAAATTTCCAAGCCTGTTACTTTGTTACTTTTACTTGAATAAAGAAGGCAAATCAGTACTTCTATTTGAGTACAGGAAGTGAGTATTTTTGCCATCTCTGCTGCTAATGGTATTTTATAAACGTGTCTCACGATTCAAGAAGAACTAATTGAAAAAAAATGTTGATGACTGTTAAAAGCCATTATCAGTAAAATGCTAAAACCATGATATCACATAAGCGTGACAGCTCAATAACTAGATTGACACAAATAAATCTAAACTAAAGGTCCACTTATACATAGCATACTGTATCTTTCCTCTTCAGTAATATTTCCCAGCTCGGCTGTCTACAGCCTTGCAGCAAACCTTCAGTAGTGCTATCCTAGTTCCATGTCTAGAATTAAACAATACTAGAATATTACTCCACCCTTTGCTAGACTGATTTAGCTTCTTTCTTTTTTTTTAGCACAGTTGAGCCACAGTGCCTTGAAATGGTTAGTAGTGAAGTGACAAAACCCAGCTTGGACATGACAGTAGCGTGTACACAGGCTTGGGGAAATAGTTGGCTATGTGAGGCCACACACGGTCAACGCTGGGATCAACCGGGGTCAAACTGCCCCATCATGGACACACTAACATGCACACACATGTACGCTTAGTGTGGGATTGCCCCCCCCCCTCAGGGCTAAGCTGAAAACAATACAATATGACACATAGGAAAGTGTTGGGACACACACACATGGGCTCGCACACACTCTTTAACACTCTTTTTAGCAGCGGCTCACTTTGACATTCAGACCGCCGGCTATGACCCGCTGCACGCACTGTACACAGAAGTTGCGGGAGGTGCAATGTTTCTGCAAACACAACCATACGACAGCATTTAGAAAGCATCTAAGGTGCTAATGTTTTCAAGTAGCTTGGTGTGTAATAACTTTCAAGAACTGCAAGCCCGAGCAAGCAGTTTTTCCCCAAATCAGCCGGTATCAGAGCAATCTTACCTGTTCTGATCACTGAACGCAGAGAGTTTAAGTAGAGCGGCGTCTCCAGATTCAAGTCTGAATGAAGAAGGCACACTGAGACTAAACAGCTCTGTCCACTTCTTACAATCATTTCCCATGACACAGTGTTACAGTGGGAGTGTTTAAACTCACACACACACACACACACACACACACACACACACACACACACACACACACACACACACACACACACACACACCAAAATTGCAGTGCCTCATACCTCATACACAAGAACTGTAAATTCTGTTAGTAAGATTCGGTCAATCATTCTAATGGCCTTATCAGGCTCATTTACACAGTGTAGTTGTAGGAGACACCTTCCTCCTGGCTGGGTGCCTTGAGGAATTAAACCAAATAAAAAATGTATCAAGACAGGTAACAGTTAAAATATGTCAGTGCACAGCTGCAGTGATATGTCTGTATGTAGCTTAGCATTAGCCAACAGTATCAGTATGGTGTGCACTTAGTGCCTCATGCAGGAGGAGGTGAATGGTCCACCGATGCATACAAAATGCTTCCACATGAAGCAAACAGAGTTACCTATATGTTTGTTTACTTCCTCCCCTGTGTCAGATATGACATAAGAGCGTCGCTATGAATGGCAATTTGTCTTCTGTAAACTCATAGCCGTGTCCAAATTCCATACTGCATTCTAATTGTTAGACAGGCTTTGAGTCTGTTGAGTATTTTACACGAGAGTGTAAAAATAATGGACGTAGCATCAGTGACGTCACCCATTGTTTTGTGGACTGCCGTTTCGAAGCCTCAAGTTTGACAATTTGGTTGTCACCATCTTGGTTTTTTGAAACCGGACGTGACAATATTTGGACGAGAGGGTGGAGCTTGGGAGGATGACCAGTGTTGTCTAGGGTTGAGATAGCGCTGCGCTAAGCTAAACGCCGATTTTTAACCAGCTGAAATAAGTCATCCGGCGGAGTTTTACCAGCAGTAACAGCGGACCTACGGGTACTGGCGCCATGTGCGGAAGTACAAAGAAAATCAGCAAATTACCAGCTAACGCTAGCACCTAGCTAAGCCTAGCAAGGTGCTACCAAACGCAGGACAAGACATTTTTAGGCAACCAAAATGTTCCGATCAACTTTGATGCAGTGAAAACAGTTTAAGTCAAAAACATGGACAACATCCAAAAAACAAGTTCAGGGCTATTTTAATGTACACAGTGCCATGGTTAGCATTGCTAAGCCTCTATCATGATTAACAGGTCAGTGTGTAGACATGCCCTAAAGCATCCCCTGCTTTATTGTCTATTTTAAAATAAATGGGATCATAAGTGGAGTCACGCCCTGCTGGAAATTAGATAGAATGCAGGTTTAAGGCACTTCCACATTGGCTTCACTTTTCAGACCCGGAAGCTTCGTCCATTGTTTTTTACAGTCTATGCCTCAGACTGGAAAAGAGACAATATTAAGTATGCTTAAAATCTGTATGCAGGCCAAAAAAAACATTAGACTTTTAAGTGTGCTTTTGACACTATTGTCACACAATGCACTGCACAAATAGTATGAAGAAGCTGCTCAAAGCTGCAAAAACATAACAATTTGCTGGTGGTGGTGAGGCATCTATACAGACACATCATGGAAAACAAAAAAATAAGTATGAACTTCTTTGTGACATTTAAAGATGCAGTAGGTAAGACTTATAAAACTAACTTTCTGTCATATTTGCTGAAACTGACCCTATGTTTGAGTAGAACTACATTAGGCAGGTAATTAAAAAAGAAAAATAAATCCAGCTCCTCTGGCACCACCTACAGCCTGTAGTGCGATTTGCAAAAATCCACAGCTCCCTGTTCAGATCCTCCAATCAGGGCTGGGTGTCTAACTGCATGTCAATCACTGCTCATCCACACACATTCATTCTCCCTTGTGGGGGGAGGGGCTTAGGAGACCGTTTGGGCTTCAGTCCTGGATCTTCACAATCCTACCTACAGCAACTTTAATTGGCATTCAAAAGTCACAATTTGACTGACGTCTGTCGGTGCACTAATTCTATCATTTCTTGTCAGGACCCTGGATGGTATATTATGTATACTGCTGGAGCCCTTTTAGCGCTGGATCTTGACATATAACCTCAAAAGACAGCTTTAGGGTGGAGCATGCTGGTCCTATAGTGAATCTTTAGAGCAAGGACAGGACATGTGCATCAGATGTCATGTCAGTTTAACATGTGATCTGAGAGATATGAGTGGTTGTTACGGTGTTTAGTGTTAACCTGTAGTGAAATAGAAAGTACCTCCCTGGCCTGAGCAGTGTAAGGTACTGCCATAAAGCAGTGTTGAGACAGACCATTCCCTCAAAGTTTTTGGATGGATAAACAAATTAATGAACTGACAGATGTCAATACTTTCTATATCCTCCCTGGCTGAAATCAACAACAGGTTATTTCATGGACAAAAAGTGATGATTGATATTGTCTCTCACCTCTCTCACTGACACTTTCGATCTCAGCGTCCTCACAGCTGCTGTACTCGGGCGTGGTCCCTCCCTCCTCCTCTGAACTGCTGACGCTGGTTTGCCTCTTCACTCCGGCCCCCAGCCCCCGTTTCAACTTGTAGGGCCTTGGCGGTGGCGGACGCAGAGATTCCGATTGGTCAGAGCTGAGCGAATCATTACGCAGCATGCTCTCGGCCTTCTCCCGTTTGGTCCGTCTCGCTACGGGTCCCTGGCCGGGGTTCAAGCCAGGGCCCGAACCCCCAGGCTCTCGGAGTTCAGGGGGAGGGGGCTGCTGAGCAAGGGTGTGTTCATGTGGCCCGCCAACCCCGCCCACCGTCCTCTGACCAGGCCGCACGCCATCCCCAACGTCCCCTACTACGCCACGACCCTGCACAGGCCCAGGGTGGCCCCGGCCTCCAGGAGGGACCGGCCCTGCTTGGCGAGGGGGGGCACCGCTGTGGTCCATTTGGTGGTAGCCCCCCTCTTCTGTCCGTCTCACTCCACCATTTCCCCCCACAGGATCATGCTCCAGAGAGCGTCCCTTTGTCAGCCGCCGGCTTTCCCTGCGCTCCCTGGACTCCCCCCGCATGTCCCGGTCCATGGAGACCTGGGTCTGCAGCCTGGCCTGACCTGGCCGGCGCTCTCCGCGACCAGCTCCTCCTCCTCCCCTTCCATTTCTCCTGGGGAGCAATCAATATGGGGACGGAGAGAGAAAGAAAAGAAACGGTGAGAGCCGTTGGTATTTAATTTCCGGCACATAGATCACTGGATACTGTATTTAAGATATTTGTATTTAGCCTTATTGAACATCGATCGATCGCTGCATCAGTAGATGCGCCGGTTCCTTCAGGTTTTGTGTTGGCCAATCAACTTTTGTTAAAGAAGCAGCCTAGGGGCCACCTTCAGCACCGACATAACATAGCAAAATGTTTATTTTAACTGAAACGGGGGAGCGATGAACAACCTGCTGTGTGCCCAAGCGCTAGGGCTGTGCTCGATTGAAGAAATCCTTAGTCGACTAACACTCGTTCAATTGTATCGACTAATCGATTAGTTGATTTAATCGACAGATCTGTAAATTTGAGTTTCTCCGCAAAGAGTCATGCAAAAGCGCCACTTTAATTCTTGTGTTTACCAGAGATGTGCTCGTACGTTTCTTGGAAATAAGTCATTCAGCATGAAAACAGCATAAAACACGACTAATCGACTAAAGAAATCTAAGTTGACTGAGACCAAAACGACCGATTAGTCGACTAATCGACTAAGAAGGAGCAGCCCTACCAAGCGCACTGCCTTTTTTAATACGAGTTTCCAAACACGTCGCTGCTGATTGGGTAACATCTCTGACACACCCACCAAACCAGAGAAAACATACCTCAAAGCTTGTTGCACACCGTTTCACACCGTTCGAGGAAACGTCATTCAACCAGGGAACCGTAGCAAAACAGCGCACGCCGTTATGAGATTTAACGTGCCTTAGCTCTTTTGGTTTGTGTTTTGTTTTAAGAGCTAGAGATTATATTTTGATGATATTAATTTCGTTTGGCACAACCTCCAGGTCCCATCCTCCTCCATCTTTTGTGAACGTTTTTGATGTCAAAAAAATTAAACACTTCAATTCTCACTTCCACACTGACTCTGTGAGTCATTTTTGATTGTCGTGTCATGTATCATCGACACTGGCCATGACAGTAAAAATATAAATCATTATGTGGGCATTTTGGTGTCACCAAAAACCATGATAGCCACTTGAGTAAATGATATGTGAAAGACTCCACTGTTTTCCACTGCTTTTAGCTTCTACTTCCAAACTATTTGACTCACACTTAACAAATACCACTGCTGTGATTATGAATGGGTTACCGTGTCATTGTTAAAATGAATGTCCAGTAATGGAAAGTCACGAGTGACAACGCATTCTACTATCCAGTGTTTTTTGGAACAGACTGCATTCTTCCATTAGACTAGCAGAATGGCATAGGAAACAATGCCACAGACAGCTTGCTTAAGAGACATAATGCACCACTGTATAAAAGAAGCAAAGGATGGAGGCTGGAGATAATGCACAATAATACAAATATTAACATATTTTACAAGGACTGCTTTCTTTCTGGAGTGGCTGAGGGATTGCAATTTAAAGGGGCACTCCAGCAATATTTACCATCACTATTACTAGTCATGGCTAGTCCTACTCTGTCAGTGAACAGCTGTAGTACAGTATAATCATGTATGGTGGAGACATGGCCAGAATGCCATCCCTCCATTAATGTTCCAGTGACACATTAGGTTGTTTTTTACCTATGTTGGTCACCAATCTGTATGTAGGATTGGGCATCGAGAACTGGTTCCAACTGGGAATCGTTTCAAAAATGACGATTCAAAAGTTTTCTTACTGGGATCGTTTGGAAAATTCAGTGGTTCCAAATTTAACACAAGTAACTAACTCAGTGTTGGTTTCCGTAGCGGCCACCGTACTTCAAGGCGCTTGTTGTGTTGCAGCCATGGAGCACAGGAAGCACGCTCTAAAGTGTGGCTTTATTGTACCTTGAAAAAAAGCCCGGTAAAACTGTAAATCCCAGTTGAATCAAAAACAAAATGTTCCTCCTATTTGTAAAATAAGCATGTGACCCGTTTCAACTCCACCCCTCAAAGAATCAGAGTCGAGAATCAATTAGAACCGGAATCGAAAGAAAGAATCGGAATTGGAATGAAAATTGTTAAAATCAAAACGATGCCCAACCCTATCTGTACGTATCTCCAGATGCAAAGGGTTTTAGTGATGTTGGCTTCGATTTGCTTGGATAACAACACAGTTCCTGTGTTAGAGTTTTCCCTCACTCAATGCCTTCACTCTCTGTCTTATAGCGCGAGTTCCACGACATTGCTTCAGCTTACGTGTCTCGTGGCGGTTCGCTGCGTGACCGGGCATCGGTGCCAGGTGCGGTCCCAGGTGCGCTGGGTCGGTTGGGGTCTTGGATCGCGGTGGTGGAGCCCGGGGGTGCTTGGGAACGAGAGCGGAGCTTCTTGTCCCCGAGCGTTTGGCACACAGACGGCTCGCTGACGGCTGAACCGAGGCCAGCGGGTTTCCCAGCCTGACCGGTGAACCACTCGCCTGGCTTGGTCAGGATCTCCTGCTGCTTCCGGCAGTTATTACACACCCAGATCACCTGGTTACAAAGGAGCGTGGGTAGAGATTACAATCACAGCTATAGGACACACGTTTTCATTAGAAAGCTTTTGTACAAACAGATTAGATAATCATATGACATTGGGCTGCACCATATGCAATAACATTGATGAATATCGCAATAACGATATTATAAACAGATATTAAAGTTTATTCAGTTCTGCTGCGTTCAGTACTTGGCTGAAAATACAACAAATTGCTTGTTGAATTCAACACAAATTCAACATTCTCTTATTCAGGGTTTCTGCAGGTTTCAACAAGTCAAATGTAAGACTTTTTAAGACCCTTTTAAGACCTTTATGAATGAAATTTAAAACAAAAGTACTTGCAAAGTAAATAAATGTATTCAAATTGAATAAAAGCGACACAGAGTAATATTAATACATATAGAGCAAATTATAATTGGAGTATCAAAAGAAAAAAAATACAACACCATGAAATCAAATAAAGTATTTCAATGAGCATTAGAGGACCTAGAGAAATTAAGACCTGTTTAAAAATGTTGAATACAATACTTCAGCGAATTTAAGACTTTTTAAGGCCTAAAATTTTGATTTTGAAATTCTAGACTTTTTTAGACTTTTTAAGACCCAGTGGAAACTGTTATTGAATTGAATATAAAAGGCACCACTAAAAGTTACTGACAGATACATTTTAAAGTGCAGTTTTCTACTGATATTTTATTTCAACTAACACAAAATACTGTCTTTCAGCATATGTCGCAGCCTTTCGCGATGCGTTAATTGCGCCAGTTAATATCACGATGGCGAAAAAAAACCGATATATTGTGCCGCCGTAATACACTTACACAACATTTCAGAGAATTGGATGTCTTTGTCTCAGGTGTTTAATGCAGCTAACATTACTATCACAATAATGTTTCCAACAGGAAGGAACTATTCTTTGCTGCAGTCAGTGAAAAAAAACCCATCTCAGCACACACTTTGCCAACTACCAATCTAAAGCCCGGCTTCAATCGCAGTGACTGTCAAACAGGAAATGGAACAATGCACTTCCTAAAGAGCTGCACTGCTGCCAATGAGTGGTTCAGAACAAAGAAAAAAGGCTTTTTATTTTAAGATCAACATCATGGCAGTTATACCAGGAAGCAGCTTGGCTTCCACTGTGGGCGGCTTCGGGCCATCCAAATGAAGCACACAAAGCCAACTGGATAATAAAAGGATATTCAACTTGCCAGAATAATATCTCCTGTCTTCTTCTTTCTTTCTATTTGTCCCATCACAAATATGCACACCGCCAATACATTGGCTGTGTTCACACACCACAGCAGCTATTCTTGATCGGCTTCATTTACACTGCATCCCAATTCTCAAATTAGAATTGATGCTCGTATTTCTTTAGAAAGAAAAGATGTGTTCCATTTCAGCATGTGCACATACAGTAAGTCTATCTCCACGACGTTCCACTTCCAGGACTGCTCCATTGCCGCCGGAAATTCTGCCGGATTTTACTCTTTTCGGCCGGATGTCCGTTACCTTCCGCATTCGTTGCGTTGGTGTTCTAAACTGTGGTGGATTTGTGAGGACTAGGGTTAACTTCTCCTCAGATCTCTGCAGGGTAAATCCAGACAGCTAGCTAGACTATCTGTCCAATCTGAGTTTTCTGTCGCACAACTAAAACAACTTTTGAATGTAGTCTTGGAGGCCGTTATCTTGTTGGGTAGTTCAATTTATAATAACACATCATATTTTATAAACTACACGTGTTTTGGGTGCAAAAATCCTAATTTGTAAAGTAACTAAAGCTGTCAGATGAATGTAGTGGAGTAAAAAGTACAATATTTCTCTCTGAAATGAAGCAGAGTAGAAGTACAAAGTGGCATGAAAAGAAAAGACTCAAGTAAAGTACAAGTACCTCAAATTTGTACTTAAGCAAAGTACTTGAGTAAATGTACTTAGTTACTTTCCACCACGGCAATCACCGTGAATTCGGTGCGATTCGCAATTTTCGACCAATCACCGCAAATTTGACCAATAACCAGAGTTTTTATTTACCAAATAAAACGTACAGCGAAAGACCGTGCTAAACATTTCAGACCGTCCTGCCAACCTGTATACATTTTAACTTCAAAGTCCGCTGTAACGTTGTCTCACTCTAAAGTCGCTGAAAGCTGCTGCTGTTTCAATCCTGTCGGCTCTCTGCAGCGGGCGGGGGCTGCTGCTCAGATCCCCCCCGTGACATATGCGCCCACACACACAAACACACATGGTGGATGCAGGAAAAAACAGAGATGAGACGACACAATGACCTAAATTGAGGAGAGCTACGCTCGTTATTGTAAGTGCAATGATAAGTTAAAGTCCAATAAGTACTTTATCAAACCGTATGAACGTGAGTCCCAGGCCAGGATAGGAAATTAATAATATAAAGATCAACAAGCCACTGACACATATGAATTTGATTCATTCAATAAATTATAATTTTTTGTCTTAAATCCACCAGCCATTTTCATATTATACCAACATTTGCAGCATCCTGGGCCTTTTTGGTAAGGTTCCTAGGAAAACTCAGCCTAGCCGCAGTAGTTTTATTCTCCCCGAAAAAAGTTTCCTTTTCATTTTTAAAGAAGTAAACCAAAAAAGAAAATCACAACTTTTTTTTGCAACTTTCACTGTCTCTCAAAACTTCATTGCAACAAAAATACAAGACATCACAACTTTCATCAATTGTTTTTTACAAAAGTTCCCGCAAAATCAGGCATTTTGGGCCGCAACAATCTCAAAAACTAAGACTGCATGCACCAACTGAAATGCATTTTTTTTAAACAATGCTGCTTGAGGCTGTAGAGATTGTGCAATAGTTTAATGGTGTATTACTGGGGAGGGGGGGGGGGGGTTGAGGGAAATTTGTGTTACGTGCAATATGTTTTTACCATGTGCACACATGAGAATTAAAATAAAGCTTGTTATTATGAATCAACTAATCCATTTTTCCGCTACATTTCAGAGAGAAATATTGTACTTTTTACTCCACTACATTCACCTGGCAGCTTTTAGTTACTTTACAAATGAAGATGTTTGCACACAAAACACATGTAGTTTATAAAATATGATGTTTTATTATAAATGAAACTAGCCAACAATATAACGGTCCAGCTGAAATGATTATTTGGGATTATTTGCAGATTTGTCTGATGACAGAGACATTTACAGACAGCGTGGCATGCTTTATGGACAGGCTAACATGCTGATCCGCAGGTTTGGAATGTGCTCAATACCTGTTAAAATCAGACTCTTCAAGGCGTACTGCACTACCATGTATACTGCACACACAAAAAGAGTAGTATGCAAAAACTAACGGTAGCGTATAATGACGCCTTGCGGATGCTACTGAGGGTTCCACGATGGAGTAGTGCAAGCCAAATGTTTGTAAATGTGGGTTTGCCAAATTGCCCTGCTGTACTACGTAATCTTATGTACGGGTGTATGTGCAGGCTTTCGAGCTCGGCAAACTAAGGACTAAGCTCCGTGCGATACTCCTCTGGTATTTGGACTCACTGGCTTATGAGCCTATCCAGGAGATAATGTATTGTTTTTTATGTGTGTTTTTCTTCTTTGTAATATGGACCATTTTTTACGTGTCTGAAATAAAGCAAATATAATATATATATATTAGACCATTAAACACACAACTGTTTGGATCGTTTCCATTTGCATTGACTACTTTTACTTTTAATACTTTAAGTACATTTTCCTGATGATACTTACCTACTTTTACTTAAGAAGCATTTTCAATGCAGGACTTTTCCTTGTAACAGAGTATTTTTAAGGATTTTAAAGGATCTGAATACTTCTTCCAGCACTGATTATAGGATAGGTAAAAAAAAATAAGCCTTGGCATCAGCCTATTCCTTTTTGCGGTTTAGCAACGGTGGCAAATTGTGGAAAATAATGAGCTGGCACCTCTCCAGCTACCAGTCCACACTCCGTACACACTCGGTCTGTACGGGTGCTTGATCCAGCAACCCTCCCTTCGGTTTCCAACCCAACTCCCTACGTACGGAGCTACTGCCACCCCAAATATCTTCTGTCTTATCGTAACGTATTAAAAACAAATGTGACGTCTTTTGGCTCTCAGTCCGTGTCCACGAGGGATGTGGGTTGAATCCTAGAACAGATACGAGGTTTCATCCAGAAAGACAGAGCATAGTGTGAATACAGCCGTGAATTAGGGCTGGGCAATCATACATCATACATCGATATTATATCCATATTTCAGGCTAGATATCGCCTTCAATTTTGGATATCGTGATATGATAGGAGGAAAACTGCTGTATGAGCTGTATAAGGTCACTGCACTACTGGGCTGACGTTATATGTCATACACTCTAAATAATATCTGTGTATTAACATGATGTATGTCTGTATATTTGAACAGAAATTGAATGTGATTCACAGATGTATTTTGTTTTTTTTACATTTCGATTTGCATAACTTGTGCTCCGATCACTTTTGTCAGCCACAGAGGTTTTGGGAGATTGAAGAAGACATTTTTGTCAAACTTATTGAAGCTTTTTCCAATGTTTTTGTTGCTTCTTTTGGACGTTTGTCGCTTTATCTGGCATTTTAGACACCTTTTTCTTTGTTTCTTTTTCAAAACTTTTGAAGGTTTTTTTCCCAACGTTTTCAGAAGTTTACTAACTGAGCAGTTTTGTACGAGAGAATTTTAAATCAAAGCCTAACAGTAAAATATTCTGTATTTTAACTGCAGCTGCACACAACATTTCAGCTTTAAATTAGGGGGCAAAGTCCGGGTAACGAGCTGCCAGAACTTTTTCGGTTATTTTACAGATTTATTTCTTAGAGTGTTGTTGATGTAGGAGACAGAAGACAGAAAGTGCAGTATTCCTTTATTATGCAAAAATGTAATTGCTTACCACATTTATCAAACAGTCAAATAAGGGCCGGGCAATATTTCGAAATTATATCGATATATGAGGCTAGATATCGTAATACATATTTGGATATTGTGATATCGCAACATGTCAAGTGTTGTCTTTTCCTGGTTTAAAGGCTGCATTACAGTAAAGTGTCACTTTCTGAATTTGACATGTTTTATAGCTGTTTTATTATTTGACTTTACCCACTTATCCACATTATTGATGATTATTTATCTAAAATCTCATTGTGTACATATTTTGTGAAAGCACTGAGAGTCAACCCTACAATATTGACATTGACGTATTCGTTAAAACATATCGTGATATATGATTTTTTCTCTCCATATCGCCCAGCTCTACCGTAAAGCCATACTATACTCCTGTGTTGGACGGAGGAAGTGAGTTTGGGCGGAGAGATGAAGAGATAGAGAGAGAGGATGGAGGTTAGAGTCAGTCCCTCTCCTCCAGCCACCAGGGCTCTCATTACTCCTGAACACTCCCCAACGACTCTTTAAAAGAGAGCTTAAATAAAACACTTTGGCATCGGCCGCACAGCACACCCGCCGCCCTTCCTCTTACCCTTCTTCTCTCTCCCTCCATCATCCTGCTCTCCCCCCCCCCCTCTCTCTCTCTCTCGCTCTCTCTCTCATCCCCCCTTTTCCCTTTTTCCATTTCTCCCTCCTCCAGATTGCTTTTGATTAAAGCTACAAAAGCCGAGGAGAAAAACAGCTTTACACCAACGCGGCTATATTTATCCTGCCAAACAACCCAGCACCACCAGGGAGAGAGGGAAAACGAGTGTGCGCGCACACACACGCACACACACACACGCACACACACACGCACACACACACACACACACACAAAAGCAAAATACCGCCTCTTGTGGGACATGATAGCTTTGGTGAAGACATCCACCAATCTGCGCTTTTCTGCAGCCAGACCGCCGCGGTGGACAGCTGCCAGATCCAGCCTGCAGTGCTAGTCTACTTGTCCATACATTTACAGGCAGGCAGAGACTGGTAGCTACAGTATTAGGGCCGCACGATATGAGGAAAATATGCAATCACGTTTAATATCCCGATAACAATGTTACTTGCGATAAACGGATTTCAAAATGTACTCCGTTCTGCCTTTCAGTATTCTGCAAAAAATCCAACAAATTGCTTGTTTGATTTAAAACAAAATGAAATAATTTCCAACATTCTTTGATTGAACAAATTGAATAGTGAATTGAATATAAAAAGGCACCACAAAAAAAAAAGAATTAGTTACATTCTAAAGTGCAGTTTTTTACTGATATTTTCTTTCGACTAACAAAAATCTCTGAGTGTCTTTCATGATGTGTTTGTTGATATCACCATTACGATTAAAAAAGTGATATATTGTACAGCCCTATATACAGTATGTAGTCATATAGGAAATTGAATGCATCCTATAGGGCAAAGATCTTCAACAGGGGGTCCGGGACAGAGTTACTGCATGTAATTATTGTTTGATAGTTTAAAAAAAAAATATATATATATATATATATATATATAGCCTAGATCTATAGCTGAAAATATACATTAATGAATCCAACTAGTAAAGAACAACTGTTGATGCTTACTAGCCTATAGGTAAGGTAGCTATCCACAGATACAGTTAAGTTTAAGGATTCACTGTTCCACATTTTCACATTAAACCATGAGGTATAAATATATGAATATGTCAACAATTATTTTAGTAGCTTAGTATTTTATGCACCGTAAAAAAGGTATATCTGAAGGCTCCAGGCCGCCCTACACGTTATTTTAGGCCCAGTTTAATACTCAGCATTATATTTAGTAGGGGGTCCCTGCTCCGTCTCTTTATCAGCTGAGGGGTCCCTGGCCTAAAAACATTTAGGGGATATTTTTGTACAACATTGCTGGAACATAACAAGGGCTGCAACTAGTAATTCTTTTTTTTATACATATTGTTTATACTTTTTTTTCTTCATTTTTTTTAAATTGGAGACAAATGCCCATCATAGGTTCCCAAATTGTAATCTGCAAATTACTAGTTATGTTCTCCCAACAGTCCAAAAGCCTAAAAGCTTTCATTTACAATTATGTAAAACAGAACAGCAACAAATCCTCGCATTTGAGAAAACTGGAACCATCAATTGTTTGACATGTTTGTTTGATAAATGGCCTCAGCTATTCACAGTCAAAACTGTTGCAGAGTCATTGTCTGTTGATCAACTAATAGATTGTTTCAACTGAAAATGTTACTACTAAAAAGGTACTCAGAATGTTGAGGTACTTGTACAGGTACACGCATAGCTACGGAGCCCCTAAGGCACATGTGTCTAGCTCAAGACCCGCATATCACATAGGCTCGCAATACATTTTTGCCGCTTAGTTGAGCACCACACCAAAAAGACGGGAAATTGTTATCAAACTGCAATTACGCAACACTCAGAACAGAATTTGCCGCTCAGAAATTGCACCAGAAGCAATGAGTTTGCATATGATTACATTTTAAAAACGTATTCAGAATGATTGTCTTGCTTGATTTGCTAAATACAATGATGGCTAAGGAACTTTTTTGCCGACTTTTTCAGGGCTTTATGTCAACCAAACTGCAAGTGAGAAGGCTATATGAGACATGCAATAATACAGCCAAAGAGCTTTTACTTTTTGGATTAAATAAAAGCATGTCAATAAACTCTACATGTCTGGTGCTTGATGTGATTCTCATTAGTGAAATGGACACTCCTGCTCAAAGGGGACATGACTTCTTTTTTTTTTTCTTGTGCGCATGACAAACTTTTTGATGTGCACGCGAAAGTATCTCGTGCTCACAGGAAACCAATCTAAGGCTAGCATAATGATGCTGACAAAGTACTGCTAATGTTACGTGGCTTAGGTTATTTCACATTCACAGCATGGAATCAGTTAACAGTTGCCTTATCATCTTTAAGTTTGTCGATGACACTATCAGCTACATTTCGTTGTGTTTTTAGGAAGATGAATCCCTTCTCCTCGGCAGCCATTTGGACTGCTACTCAGATTGGTTTCTCGTGCGCACCAAAAAGTATTTTGTTCACACCAGACAAAAAGTCCCATGTCCATTCAGGGCACACTGCTAAACATCACTGACTAAAATATAGTGCTAGTACTAACTCTAAACTTTGTAGCAGTGATTTAATGTAGTGCCACCTAACAGCTACATTTAATTAATTCATTTAATGGCATCAGTGTAATTTTGTTATTTTTCTGAGCTGTTTGGCAAAATTCTAAGACTTGAATAAGGCATCTGAATACTGGTGGGCAAGTACATAAATGTCCGTGCTGTATGCTCAGCGCCTTCTTCTGTCAGATTTAGAACTGTGACAGTAAATAACTAAAGTAACGCATGGTCAACACTAAAAGAATAAAAAGCTTTTACTAGTGAATTTTAACAGGAAATAGATTATTTCTCATGCTGCAGGCAGGTACTTTGCTTAACGCAAAAGAAGTTTACAGTGAACATTTTTTGTTAAGTTATATTTTTTGCGGTATACCTTGTCAAAACTAGACTGAATGTTCTGTCATCTGCTGCTGCAGTTACACAGTCAAGCCAATAGAAATATGTCTTTGTTTGGACTAAGCAACAGAACAAATAACCTCAAAACGTTATGCAGCACAAATAACTGCAGAACATTCAACAGCACTGGATGGAAAGCAGAACCCCCTGGGTCATTAGTTAAGAAAATGGGTTGATAGTTGGAATCTAAAAATAGCCTAACCCAGACACCACCTGAAGTCGGCTTCAGGATATTAAAGTGCTCATATTATGCTTTTTGGCTTTTTCCCCTTTCCTTTATTTTGTGTGTGGGCACCATGGAGAAGCAGATATATATATATATATATATATATATATATCTATATATATATATATTATTTTTTTTTTGTTTAAAAGTGAAAAAGCCCAAATTCCACCCCAAACAGAAAACACTGTTCACAAACCGCTCCAAACAGCTCTATTGTAGTCCAGCCTTTACTTCAGAGACAAACGTGCGTCACTTTTTAACACACGTTATAATGCTCACCTAGCTGCTAGCGTGGCACGCCCTCATACTCTGCTTCTGACTGGCTAGTAGTCTTTACCTAGGTATTGTCAGGGCACGCCTTTGTACTCTGCTTCTGACTGGCTAGTAGTCCTTACCTAGGTACTGCACATGTGCGACTCCCAACAAAGATGGAACAGAAGTGTGATGTCTCACTCTGTAGCTAAAACTGAGAGCTCAACACACAGGGTGAAAAGAGGAGCTGCAGCAATGTGCAGTACGACAAAAATATATATATATATTTTTTTAATAAACCACATAAACCTATTGTGGTACAACCTCTAAATACAATTATGAACCTGAAAATGAGCATAATATGAGCACTTTAATGTTCAGTTACCCTTTTCGCTACCATAGTGTGCCTCCCAAATGTAAAGTGGTCTATTATAGAAATAAAACAAAAACAACCATGTATAACTTCTGCAATTTACTTAGAAACAGAACCAGAAAAATCCAATAGAAATAGGTTTTCCTAAAATATATAGTTACAATGGGAATTATACAACTAACAGGAGTGCAACTGTTGACCATCCAAAAAAATTTTCACAGGAACTTTAGAAAATAACTTTTCTCAGAGAAAGTAAAAACAAGTGGTGTCTCTCATGTAAACGCCAAATCAATATTCTGCATTACAATACTCAGCAGCTTGCAAGTTGCCCACAAATTTGAGAGTAACGGATAAACAGGAAAAGCCTACAGGCTAACTAAAGTTGCACTAACACAAGAACTTATCCCATCATTAGAGAGTAAACTTTCACTGCCGTTTCGCTCCCACAAAAGGCAACTTCCGCCCTCTGAGCTCAACATTTCTGACCGTGCCACTCGGCGTAGCAGTTCCTATATGGCAACAGGCACAGGGGCACCTGGCAGGTCTGGCACATCCAAGATGTCATACAGTGCCATCCCTGGGCATAGCACTGGCTGCACTGCATTCTCCCGACAACCTGGTACCACTTGGTAGGTTGGATGGTCACAGGAAGGTGTTCCCATGATGTTACTCTCGGCGTGCATCTAGTTGGCCTGCGTCTCCATGCTCTGAATCTCCATGCTCGGTATCTCCACGGTCGGTATCTCCACGGTCGGTATCTCCACGGTCGGTATCTCCTGTGGCTACAATTGCAGCAGCAACAGCCACACCTGTGGTGCATGAAAACGGGTGCTCTGAACCCACGGTGCCCTCTAGTCTTGTACGGGTGGGATGCAGCAGCTTCGATGGCTCTCCACTGATTTTGAGTGACAGACCTGGTCCACGAAGCGTTGTGAGGTGGTGACCAAGATGTTGCAGGGGATGGGAACGAGGAATTGGGAGGCGAAGGAACTGAAAGACATCCGTCATCCTTTGGCTCTACAGGATCTTTCTCCTCTGAACTGGAACCACACACACACACACACACACACACACACACACACACACACACACACACACACACACACAATTACATTTGCCAAAATTAAACCAAACTGTTACTGGAAGTGGAAGTGAAACAGGAGCTTTCTGTACGTGATACTACAAAAATAGAGCCTGTTTCAGACAATTGCATCACTCACCAGATCTGCAATTATTTCAATTAAAAAGGAAAAAAAAGAGGAATAAGTAAAGCCAAGTGCCAATTTAGACAATACGTAACCAAGAGGAGACTTGGTTTAAGAATTTAAAAATATACTTACATATACATTAAAAAACAATGTAGGCTATACTATGTAAGGGATAATCGCCGAGAGGCAGGGCAATAAACAGTTTGATATGCCCGGCTTGTGGACGGCTTCGTCGAGGGCGGTAACCTTCCACAAGCCGGGCATATCAAACTGTTTATTGCCGTGCCTTGAGGTGATTATCCCTTACTTATGCACATTTTACGTATTAACTTAGCTAGCTAACGTTCTACTTTGCATATCATGGAGTGAATGCAGAGCCCGTAACGTTAACCCTGCTCTAGCTTGACTTGACATGAAAATGAGTAATGTTAGCTAGCTTAAGTTCCTACCAGTGACTGTAAAAGGGTTCCTACACGCCTTTACAAAGCTGACATATCGTTACTTATTTGGTTGAAACCGGAAAATTGCTAACGTTATGTATGTCACACAACCTTTAACATGCATGTGGAGAGCGTAAATTACACATTATTATATACATAACGTTCACTAATTATAACCCTGTTACGGTATATTCTGACAGAGGATAATAGTTAGGCTGTCGCTGTTCAAAAACAAGCAGGGGCGTCGGTTAAGGTACAGCTAGCTAGCTAGCTTAACATTACTGCTAACTAGCGTTAGCATATTCTAACGTAACGTTTCACAAGAAATAAAGATATTATAGCTAGCTAGGTCAAATGTAACACATTGGACAATGCAAGTGGCCAAACTGGCCCTGAATGTTCAGTAAAGTAACCTTAAGGCTAGCTAGTTTTTATTTTTTAAATTGCCCTTCGCGCCTTCTCTGGCAAAAGGTAACGTTATGCAAGCTAACGGTAAAGAGTTGTAAAATGTGGCCGCACTTACTCGTCCACCTCGGACTTAAACGTTGTCGTCCATGTGTCACCTGGAGACCGCCCGCCGGT
The DNA here is from genome assembly GCF_010015445.1 of Perca fluviatilis. Taxonomy (NCBI): domain Eukaryota; kingdom Metazoa; phylum Chordata; class Actinopteri; order Perciformes; family Percidae; genus Perca; species Perca fluviatilis. Next base: position 31,409,889 of record NC_053130.1, on the reverse strand, counting down.
GTCATGGGTGGCGTAACATTCGCCCCATGTGGGGGTTTCGATTAATTTATTATCCAGAACAATCCAAGACATTTTCGTTGGCAGAAGACCTTACGGTTGGCCACACAAACTGTAGCAGCAACCACCTGCGCTTTCAACCCCTGCGTGACCAGCTGCAGGGTCCGTGATCACCCGATAATTCAACTGGCAAACGAAACAGGGAAAACGAGTTAATATTTTTTTTAAAAAGAAGGAAAATGACTGCGTGTATTCTTGTCTTTGTCTTTAAATGGGCTAATATAATAAACAAGGACACCAAAGAACACGCTGTATTCGAAACCGCCCACTAACTAGCTAGCGATGGACGCAGTAACGTAGTTAGTAGCGTCTACTTGCCTGTGTAGTATGGAACTGTTAAATCGATTTACTTTGCAGTATGCTAGGTCAGGCTAGCCTTTAAACAAGCTCTAAAAGCAAAAGAGTCGTGTTGTCATTAAGGTCTGATAATACCGCTCTGTAAACACACTGCTCTGTCCTACAGGTGTACTAACTAGTGTATTTGGCACATCCTGGGGTTTTTAAAATGGTATTGGATGTTGATTTTATGTTTTGGCTTCACATCGCAATATGTCACAGTCTGAAATGCAAAAAAAAAAAATGTCCCACTTTAGGAAAATTCACCCTATGTGGAAATATATGTTTTTATTTTGTTATATGTGCACTGTATACTATATATATATATATGCCTCGAACACTGTATCCAGGTCTTATGATACATCCATGGCTTCCTCACTACCGGGCCAATAGAGCAGGCGCTGGTTACTTCTGGTTTAGCGCTCCGCAAGTCTCGCTTTGTCAGACCCTCCTCCGCACTGGCTAGTCCACACAGCATTCCGGGATGGGAGAAAAACATGCTCTGGTTTATTGGCATTTCTTTAAACCGATCACAATCGTCATGGACAGACAAGCCAGACAGAGCCACCGTGCCTCTGCAAAATAGCCTCGCGAAGGAACTTGTTTAGGTTGGACATGTGTACGTTCAAAAGTTGTTTTAGTCGTGCAACAGAAAACTCAGATCGGACAGATAGTCTACAGTTGCTGTCTCGATTTACCCTGCAGAGATCTGAGGAGCAGTTAACCATAAAAATCCACCGGAGTTTAAAATTCCAACACAAAGAAAGCGGAAGGTAATGGACACTCAGCCGAAAAGAGTGTCATCCGGCGGAATTTCCAGTGGCAACGGAGCAATCCCAGAAGTGGAACGTCGTGGATATAGACTATAGTGCTCCGCTAACTTGAATGAACCTGTTGTTGGTGTACTTTTTTCTAAGCACATTTTATTCCCTGCTGAAGCAGTTATTGTCTTTCACCGTTGGTATGTGTATGTGAGACGTAAGAGTGTGTTGATGCCACGGAACAAATGGCCAGCATTGCAGAGATATGGCGTGGTGAGCTCTTATATTATAAGAGACTCACTTAATCCCATAGTAATCCCTGTATTAGATCACACTCTGATGGTGAAACAAGCACTGGAGAGGAGGAACCGTAGGCAGGCAGAGAGCAGCCTGGCAGGGAGCTCACACACACACACACACACACACACACACACACACACACACACACACAAAGGATGGACAAACATATAGGCGGCTTGGACGTACTCACACAAAACCATATAGTACATACAATCAAATATATGCACATGAGTAGTGATGCACACATGCAGATACAAACGCCTGTTGTCATCCACACACACACACACACACACACACACAAGCAATGTATCACATGACCACAGTAAGATTCCTCCCCCCCCCCCAAAAAAAAAGAGAGTTTGAGAGTGAAGGACAGAGCCAGAGAGAGAGAATAGCTTCTCCACAGATGGAAACTAGGACACCAAACCCCTGTGTGTGTTTGTTTTGCGTCTTTGCTGCATCTGACTGTGTGTTTGTCCATCTGTGTATGTGTCTATTTGTGTCTGTCGAGGAGCTGGAGTGTATATCCGCATGCATGCGTCATTGCTCATGTGTAAATGGTGCGTTTGGGTGCTTGTGTGTGTGTTTGTGTGTGTGAGAGAGACAATGAAGCAGTGAAAAAATCCAGTGGTGAAATCCTGGGAGTTTGTGTTTGTTTCCTGGAGAGAGTATAGACCATTTGTACAGTGAAGTGGGTGAACTCCATGTGACACAATGAAAGGTTCAATTCCCAAGCTCTTCACCGGTGCCTATACTTTACCCCTAGTTGCTTTTAGTTGCAGAAGAGACTGGAGGAGGAGCAGCAATGGCGAAAAACAAGACGAGATATTTTGTCTTTTTGGACCGATGGCGTGGTAGAACCTTTACTGAAAGTAACATGTGACTACAAGGCGACAAAGGCGGTAGAAAACAGAAACTGCGAGTCTGTCTGACGTTACTCTGCGGTTGATAATCATGGATGTATAAGTCGTAAATACAGAAAATACATTGGAGGAAGAACAACAATGGTGAAAAGTAAGAGCAGGGATTAGTTAGCTTGGACCGTTCCACCTACCTAACCGATAAGACCAAAGGTCTCCGTTTCTTAATACAATTAGCCTGGATTTAAAAAAATAAAATTTGTTTAAAGGTTATTGTCTCCTTCCCAAAGTTCAGACCGAAGATGTGCGACGAGACGAGTTGAAACTTGCAACTTCTTGCAACGAGCCGGTCTGCAGCGTTCTTAAACCTGCTAGTTCACACCCATGCGACGAGAAGAGACGGTGTATCATCTCCAAAACAACGCCTCTTTGTACTTCTGTTCTAACTTCAGACTTTTAGGCTTTTTTGTAGCTGGATATATTATTTGTTTTGGCTAAATATGAATGTGGATAATGTTAGTGATATTGAGATGCTTGCTACAGTTGCATTTCTAGTGATGAATCGGCAACCATCTACGAGATGAATTGTGACCATAGAACATTTGATTCAGCACAAAAAAACATTTTGAAAACGGCAAAAAAAAGGTAAAGGCACAAGACTGTGTACAGTAACTATCATAGACCGCAGTGGTATCCTTCAATCATAGCTGTTACGCTTAGGATTGTGGGTAGTGTAGTATTTCTTCATAAGATACAACAAGGTTTCACAACCTCGTAGCTCGTGTTCAGTCTACCTCGGATGGTTTAGACCAGAGACCTTCAACAGCGGGTCCGAGGCCCCTAGGGGGACCTCAGAGTTACTTCAGGGAGGCCACCAAATTAAGTTACAAAGTTTTTTAAAAGTTTTTCGTTACAGAAAAAAACATATATATATATATATATATATATATATATACAGTACAGGCCAAAAGTTCGGACACACCTTCTCATTCAATGCGTTTCCTTTTTATTTTCATGACTATTTCCATTGTAGATTCTCACTGAAGGCATCAAAACTATGAATGAACACATATGGAATTATGTACTTAACAAAAAAGTGTGAAATAACTGAAAACATGTCTTATATTTTAGATTCTTCAAAGTAGCCACCCTTTGCTTTTTTATTAATAAGGGAAAAAATTCCACTAATTATCCCTGACAAAGCACACCTGTGAAGTGAAAACCATTTCAGGTGACTACCTCATGAAGCTCATTGAGAGAACACCAAGGGTTTGCAGCTCTATCAAAAAAGCAAAGGGTGGCTACTTTGAGGAATCTAAAATATAAGACATGTTTTCAGTTATTTCTCACTTTTTTCTTAAGTACATAATTCCATATGTGTTCATTCATAGTTTTGATGCCTTCAGTGAGAATCTACAATGTAAATAGTCATGAAAATAAAGAAAACGCATTGAATGAGAAGGTGTGTCCAAACTTTTGGCCTGTACTGTATATATATATATATATATAAATAACTTATAAAAAAACAATTTTTTGAGGGTAACGACTGTTTTTTTCAACCTGGACCCTATTTTCCCATGATTTTGTGTCTAAGTGACTGATGGGAACAACAATGTTTGACATTGGTCCAGTATTAAGCAAGATCGTTGCAGTTGGCAGCGGCGAAACCAGCTACAATGTAAGTTAATAGGGCAATTGTCCAGCTTGTATTTACCACCTTTTGCCACTGACAGGCTCAGATTAATATTCTAAGTGTCTGACAACATTCTAAGGTGGTCCACCTTTCTGTTAAAGAGTAAGATCCTTTTTTTAAACATAAAAACATCTGCCAAATTGCGTTCGCTAGACCCACCAGACTTCATGTAAATAAACAGTAATTTTAGCATTGTAAAACACACTTCATTCAAAGTTGACAGAAACAAAATAAAACTATGAAAAGCCGTTTTGGGTTGTCTTTCCATTTTTCCAACCATCACAACTCTAGTTTTGGTTGAAATAAACACAGTTTACTGATTTACATGTGAAAATATGTTAGCTCTATACACGCTAAAAGTATTGACTTTTTAATTGGAGTCTGGTGGGTTTAGTGCTACCAGAGCTGTTTCTGGTTAACCAGAAAGGTCTCAAAGAGGATTTAAAGGTCTATCTCTGAAGGGATCCTTTCCATAATGTTGTCAGACACTTAGAATATTAATCTGAGCTTGTCAGTGACAAAATGAGCACTTTTGTGAGGGTAAATACAAGCTGGACAATTGCTCTATTAACTTACATTGTAGCTTATTTCGCTGACTGCCGACTGCAGCGATCTCGCTTAATACTGGACCAATGTCAAACATTGTTGTTCCCATCAGTCACTTAGACACAAACACACAGGAAAATAGGGTCCAGGTTGAAAAAAACGGTAGTGACCCTTTAATAGTAGGCAACGTTTTGGTACTAAACCATTATCAGGCAAAATTAATGAAGGGAGTTTCTTTGCAACTTTCTATAAAAAAATTATGAATCCAACATATTATTAGCATATATAAATCAGCCTATTTGGGAAAAAAAACACATTGATGATAGGCTTAGTAGCCTATATGTAAGGAAATCACTGGTCCACAGATACAGTTTATGATTCACTGTGCCACATGTAAGCCTATGTAAAACTTGATTTATAAAATAATACCAACAATTATTTTAATAGTGTATTATTCTATGCACTAAAAATGCATGTATAAAGGCTACACTATTGTAGGCCCAGTTTTAATATGCAACTTCATTTTGTACAATATATGTAGCAGGGGGTCCCTGCTCCGTCTCCCTCTCAGTTAAGGGATCCTTGACTTAAAAAAACATTGAAGACCCCTGGTTTAGACATTATGGCTGATAATTCAAATCTTTGTGGAGAAAATGAATGGGATTTTCACTTCCGGAAACACACTGGTGAGCTCTATGGCAAAGTGGTATGCTCCGGTACTCAAACACATAGCACTGCACCCCTGCCTATGACATGAAAGCAGAGTCTGTGACTGCCAGTAGCCAGACCTTACAGACTACACCAAACATGACCCGCTGTCATGTAGGACTTCCTGCCATCGCCACAGATTGGGCTAAACACACCGAACACCTGCCGCCTAACAGGTGAGACCACATGTAGCCTAAGGGAGGGGAGGGGAGTGGGGGGGTGACCAGGAAGTAGCTTCAGCCAATGACAGCTTGACGTATGGCACCGGCAGCATGCGAAGCGGGTGCTGTAACCGAGGGCGTCTATAAATCCTGCGTTAAGGATGAAAGACTGCCACAAAGGAGATTAGTGTCCACATCAGCTAATGAGGTACTATATCAGCCCCCGCAGTAAAATACACACACACCGGCACACACACACACACACTAAGTCAGCACACCAACATATACAGTACACGCATGCACACGCACAGAAAGCTCATACACACAGAAGTGCATTTTGCACAAGTGAATTGTATTTGTACAATAATACATGGAACACTAGTCCTACAAGCAAGCACAATGTATGATGGGCTACAAACACTTTCTCCTACACACACACACACACACAGTAAATCCATGCACATGGGGCATATCTACAGTTACATATTTCTACACCATTGTAAATAATTGACTTTGGCTCCCTCCAGATGTTGGGCCTCTGTCACCAGACCAGATGAAACATAAGTTTTAGATTAGATTAGAAAGACGTTATTGATCCCAAATTGGGAAATGTCCGTGCTGCAGCAGCAAAATATCAGACACACAGCACACATACAGAATATACAAAAAATAATAAATAGGATAGAATACAAGAGCAACTATTACAAAATAAAGACGAATAAATACAAAGGACAGAATAGACAAATGTACATACAAGTGACAAGTAAACTTTTTCCTGACACACACACACACACACACACACACACACACATTTTTGGGAGCAGCGGTAGCTCAGTCCGTAGGGGCTTGGCTTGGGAACCAGAGGGTTATTGGTTCAAGTCCCTGTATTGACTGGTATCTGGGGTGCCCTTGAGCAAGGCACTGAAGCCCCAACTGCTCGGGGTGCTTTAATGGGCAGCCCCCTCACTCTAGCATCTCTCCATTAATGCATGTATAGGTCCTGTTTGTGTACGTTAGGGGTGTGAATGGTCTCACGATTCAATTCGATTAAGATTATCCTGTCTTCGAATCGATTCGATATCACCTCCTCAATATTATTATATATTGCTACACATGGCATCAACAAATTCAAGCAGTCAGACATATGAAATCCCCTTCTTATTGTATCTGCTCTTGAAAAAGACACTTCCTGAATCTAGCGAAGTCTGAACACAGCAGACAAAAGGCAGAAACACAAATAGCAGCGAGGAGAAAACCAACAAGTAACATCAGTAGGCTAAAATCGATTATGGTCCGTCACTGCATCGATGCAGAATCGTCCAGATCCGCATTGTGATGTATCGATGCAATGATTAATTTCAACGCTTTGTGTGTATTTCGGGCCTGCGTGTCAAATGTAATATCAACAGAGTGTAAAAATGCAATTTCCCCCCTGGGGATCAATAAAGTATGTCTTCTTCTTCTTCTATTAATATTATCGGGTTGATGGGAGGACAACTTTGACTTCAGCTCCATTCTCTATACAAACAGGTTTTCTCTGGATTGAGAGACAATATGATAATGACTTAATACACATGCAAAGATGCTGGTGTGTGTGTGTTTGTGTGTGTGTGTGTGTGTGTGTGTGTGTGTGTGAGAGAGAGAGAGAGAGAGAGACAGCGCTAAGACAAGTATTTACACACTTCTCCCATTATAGCAATGTGTTGCTATTTCATTATGTGTTCCCCCTCCTCAATCACCAGCATGTTTTACACGTTCTCTCTCTTACACACACACACACACACACACACACACACACACACACACACACACACACACACACACACACACACACACACACACACACACACACACACTGACCTCAGTACACAGAGTTATAGCAGTGCAGTTGAGGGTAGTCATAACGCTGCATTTTCCTTTCTCACCACTAAATGTCTCTAGTTAGCAAACAAAGCACAGATAAAGTACAGTAAAGGTCTGCCTGAGTGTGTGAGTAGGTGAGTGCTTGAAGTGTGAATGTGTATGAGAGAGAAAAAGAAATCAAGAGAGGAAAGTGTGTGTGTTTGTACACTTTTTTTAAGATTCTGACTGCTTTATTCCCCGAGAGACTAAAACTGAGATGACTATTGTGTTGGTGGTTGTTAAAAGATTTTTGTATTAACTGAGGCACAATTTATCTGAATCCTTTAAATCGGGGGTCTCATATAGCCTTCTCACTTACAATTTTGTCGACATAAAGCCCTGAAAAAGTGATGCAAAAAAGTTCCTTAGCCATCATAGAATTTGGCAAATCAAGCAAAACAAAGATTACATTATTAAAAGCAGGCTACCACACAGCCGACTCACAGCAACCTATTTCACAGCCTGAATATGCAAACTCTCAGTTTCTGTGGGAATTTCTGAGTCTCAAAGTCGGCGAATTTGCCAAATTGTACTTTGAGTGTGGCATAATTGCAAGTTGAAAAACAGTTTCCCATCTTTTTGGTTTGGCACACATCTAGGCAGGCCAAAATGTATTGTGAACCTAAATTGATATGCGGGCCGGATCAGAATTTGTAAGTGGCCGGATTTGGCCCGCGGGCCTTGAGTTTGACACATTTGCTTTAAATAATGATGGAGTTCAAAAAGTTTCCAAAGAGTCCAATCAATTTCTGTCAGGCTGGACTATGTGTGTACAACTGCTGAATGCACAAACCATGTAGACATCGAGAATGTCCATTTAAGCAATGGCGCAGCCATAAAACCATACTACAATACGTTTTTTAAGCCTCAATGAAGCACTGGAACAGGCCGAAAAATAACATCGCATTGAGGTACAGTTGGAAAGGAACATTTTTCTAACTTTAAAGCTATGGTTTGAGACATTTAAGCATTCAAATCCCCAACACTGTTAAAAAATACATCAACAGCAATTTAAATGTAACTTTGTGTATCCATGCAAATGCAGTTGGCCTTTTAGTTATCAGACCTGCTTAAGTAACTACTTTTTTTGCAACCTTTGCTGTAACATTTAGCAATTTATGTTTCTTGTGGCACCGCCCTCTAGTAGCCGTAGTAATTATGACAGGAGCAGAGCAGGAAAAGCAAACAGCAAGTTTTTTTTTTTACTTTACGAACTTTAAGCGTCACGTGTGCAAACTTCGGGAAGTGAAGTAACGTCTGATTTTAACCCAAACCAAGATCTTTTTTCTAAACTTAACTAAGTAGTTTGCTGCCTAAACATAACCAAACTGCGACCATGGCAAATCTTTTTAACTTTACCAACGTAAAGTTTAGCATCACGTGCGTAACCGGATATGAAGTAACATCAGATTTTAACCCAAACCCAACCTTTTTCTACTTTTACTAAGTAGTTTTTGTGCCTAAACCTAACCAAACTGCAATCGTTTCACAACAGGAAGACGTGTTTAAAATCACGACCTTTATGTTCAAAACCGCGACCGACGTTCTCTGGTTTAGGTCCTATTTCCAGGCGCTATTATATAAAACGCTACTGTGGGTCGTATTAGAGGGTAGGAACAAACGACTGACATCGTCGTATGGTTTGGAGGACTTGTCACACTAAAAGCCACATTGAGCTCCCTTTCCCAGCGAAGAAAGGGAATTGCGCTCATGTATGTATGTGTACATACGCATGTGTCGTCTTTGTTTGTGCGCTGCTAGTCTACATCCACGACGTTCCACCTCCGGGATTGATTCCGCTTTCTTTGTGTTGGCATTTTAAACTCCGGTGGATTCATGAGGACTACGTTTAACTAATCCTCAGATCTCTGCAGGGTAAATCCAGACAGCTAGCTAGGCTATCTGTCCAATCTAAAACAACTTTTGAACATACACATGTTCCACCAAAACAAGTTCCTTCCCAAGGCGATTTCGCAGAGGCACCGTGGCTCCGTCCGGCTAAGACGATTGTGATTGGTTTAAAGAAATGCCAATAAACCAGGGCACTTTTTTCTCCCATCCAGGAATGCTGTGTGGACTAGCCAGACCCTCCTCCACAGCATACAGTGAGACTGTATTTGTGTGTGTGTGTGTGTGTGTGTGTGTGTGTGTGTGTGTGTGTGTGTGTGTGTGTGTGTGTGTGTGTGTGTGTGTGTGCGTGCGTGTGTGTTTGTGTGTGTGTGCATGTGCGTGTGAGCCTGCTTTTTTGTGAGCCAGTCAATGAGAGATGGACGTGGAGACGGACGCAGCTAGCGAGACTGGCGATCAATAGTAATCATGAGGCGCTGTGGCGTTAACAGCGGATGACACATCGCTCAGGCTTTTCTAGCGCGTTGCAACCCCGACACAAAGCAGCACAAAGCCATAATTCCTCGTTGGCTTAGATCAATTGATATACATTTGCAAAAGTATCAGACACAAATGCAATAGTTTTTTTCAGGCATTTTTGCCTTTATTTGGTAGCTCATTCCTCTTCAACTTTTTAGGTCACATCGGCCAGCAAAAGGGAGTTGTGTGTGTCAGCTTACATGATGGTCGTTCCTTCACCCAAGGTTAGTGACATTTTAACGCTGACAAAAGTAAATGAGCGTGGCATTCTGTGATGCTTTGGAACAAATCTACACAAGCATGACACAGACTTGTCTCGGAGCTCATGGACACCTCCCCCCCAGGGCAAAGCTGCGGTACACAACTATTATGTTAACATGAATGAACATGCTGAGTCTCCTAAATCAAACTCCTTGAAGTAAATCAGGACGGGGCTGTGAGGGAGGAGGGAGGGAAACTGCTGTGGTGCCGGAAAGACGGTCCTGAGAAGAGGAGAGTGGTGGAAGATGTACTCAGATCCTTTACTTAAGTAAAAGTACCACACTGTAAAAATACCACACTGTTAGAAGTAAAGGTCCTGCACTGAAAATGTAACATAGTAATGTTACTTAAAGTGCCCATATTATGAAAAAATCACTTTTTCTGGGATTTGGGGTGTTCTTTTGTGTCTCTGGTGCTTCCACATACATACAAACTTCAACAAAAAAATCCATCCATGCTGTTTTGAGTGAGATACGGTTTCTGAATGTGTCCTTCTTTCAGTCTCCTAGTGAGCTGTTCAAAATCTGCTCGGACTGTGACGTCACAGTCCGAAATGAGCTGGCTAACCACAACCGTTAGCTCGTTAGCATGCTAACCGTTAGCATTAGCATGCTAACGCTAATGCTAACGCTAGCATGCTACGTCGTTCTCAATAGCAAAGCACTGCTACAACACACACAAGTTCACCATAATCTACAAAAGAACTACTTCCATGTGCGCCCTCATTTAGAAGTCTCCCAGCTAATCCTGCCTTGTAACTGACCAAAGTTGGAGAAACAGGCTTTCTTTTACTGTCTCTAGAGTTAGCTAGCTGACATGCTCTACATCTGAGCTACTGAGCATGTGCGAGTGCAATCAAAGATAGTACAGAAGAAGAAGATGAAAAGAGGTCTCACTCTGTAGCTAAAACAGAAACCAGGTGAAAAGAGGATCTGCAGCAGTGAGAGAGAGCTGTGCAGTACAACAACAATATGGTGTTTTTTGAAAATTAAACCATGTAAACCTATTCTGGTACAATCTTAAAATACAGTTATGAACCTGAAAATGAGCATAATATGGGCGCTTTAATGCAGAAAAACCCTCACATTTTAGAAAGTGGAAATAATCCAAACAGTCTAATCATTTGAGCTGGACTTGTAGGCCTGTATATATTGTTGGGTAGTGTAATTTATAATAAAACATTGTGGGCCCTATTTTAACAATCTGAAACGCAAGTATGAAATGCCAAACACAAGTAGCTTTGTGGGCGGATCTCTGGCGCTGTTGCTATTATACCGGCGGGATAAATGACTCTTGCGCCCGACGCAAATCTAAAATGGGTTGGTCTGAAGTAGCTAGGTGTGGTTTGGGCGTAACGTGAAAATAACCAATCAGAGCGTCATCTCACATTCCCTTTAAGAGCAGGCGTATTGTTCCGTGGCGGATTGCTATTATGACGGCGGATTTGCCTGGCGCACGCCAGCGGGAGCTGTCCGGGATGCGGCAAAGTAACAAATGCCCGTCATGGCCGGGCGGCGATGTTGCTGCGGCCTCTCGGGCGCATCTCCTCAAGTCTGGAGAGGATTGCTGCAGCCATGGAGCGTGGGCCTCCAAACACACCACCTGCACCTGTTGTGCCCCTTCCTCCTCCCCCCACTCTATCTGCGTCCACCCGCTCCATCAGGAGCACATCGCGCATTACTCCAGATTCACCAGATTCCGCCAGAGTGTCCAATCCCACCGTAGTTCAACATCACGTCTCCTTAAGTCCTCTAATATTTCCTCATTTATGTCATCAACACATCCATGATTCATGGAAATGTTGTGTAAAACACAACAAGCCACAAAGAATGCTGCTACTTTTTGAGGACTGTACTGTAAAGTGCCTCCTGATCTATCCAAACACATGAAGCGTATTTTCAGTAATATTTTTCTTTGTAATTATGTATGGTTTTCAAAAATGGGAACTGCTGTAGATGAGAGAAGTGTATGCGCGTTGTGCACACACTACATTATGGCCAAGCATTCATCCCTAAAATAGCATCTGAATAACGCGCTACTGACTTTAGACCAGGTTTTTCCTGGTCAGTGGCGGAATTGTTTTCTTAAACTGCAAAATAGGACTACGTAACGTTTGCGCCTGAACACGCCTCCTCTTTTCGCTGAACCGCCCCCGGGAGCGCAAATTCATTCCCTAATCTACCGACGTGCATCTGTGGAGGGAAAAGTCCGCTGTGCGTCGGGTGCAAAATAGGAATGATACATGCGTCGGTGTACAAAGGCAATTTGCGCTGAGTGCAAGATAGGGCCCTGTATGTTATAAACTATGTGTGTTTTGGGTGGTGATGGCGTAGTGGATATGATGCATGCCTTTGGTGTGGGAGATCTGGGTTCAATTCCCACTCCGATACATCAACCAATGTGTCCCTGTGCAAGACACTTAACCCCTAGTTGCTCCAGAGGTGTGCTCTGACATATATAGCAATTGTGAGTCGCTTTGGATAAAAGCGTCAGCTTACATTGACGTGTAATAATAATAATAATAATAAAATCTTAATGTGTAAATTAACTAGTAACTAAAGCTGTCAGATGAATGTAGTGGAGTAAAGAGTACAATATTTCTCTCTGAAATGTAGCGAAGTAGAAAGTGGTACAGTACTTAGTTACATTCCACCACTGGCTAGGTGATTTAAAGCAGTTCAACATTTTGGAAAATAAGCTTATTCACTTTCTGTGAATGTGCAGAGAAGATTGATACCACTCTAGTCTAGATCAACAAAAGTACATTGCCAGGATAAGCCTTTTGCCCCTTCACAACAAGAGCAACCTCCGAGCTAACGCTGAACATGGCTTGAATCGTGCAATAAGCCAGGCCTGTGTGGTGAGTGGTGTTTAATTTTTTTTATTTTTATTGTTCCAGAATAAACCTGATTTTCTCACAGAAGACATTGAGATTTGTTTGTTTTATAGCAGAAAAAAAACTAATAATTGTAGAAAAATAAGATGAAAATATTGAAAAGATAAAACAATACGCAAATGTGAAATTATCGGTGATATCATCGGTATCGGCCACGAGAAGCAGGTAATTATCGGTTTTAGTATCGGCTGAAATGAATCCATATTGTGCATCCCGAAACGTATTGACAAATGAGTTGATAATGAAAGCGTTGATTAGTTGCAGCCCCGAATGTATGATTAAGAATTTAGAAAATGTACAAAATATCTTGCATGCTCTCCATCCACTCTCTCCACTTCTGAAAATATTTCAATCAGACAATTACCGCCGTCCTCTGCACTTCATCAACACTTCAGTACAACGCACACTCATCTCTCCACGAGAGCGCAGCCATTGCTGCAGATAATGAGCCCGGAATATCGTCAGCACAACGTGCAACGCTGCATGCACCACACACCGTATACCGTTATGATTATTATTAACTTTATTTATCTTTCTCTTCTCCACCGTCAACTTTCAAAACATGTTCTTAGGTGAGCAAGACAGCACACTCATCCCAGTTCCTTCAGTACACCCAACAAATCCACCAGAAGGACAAGATGATGTTAGTGAAAATATTTTCATTTTTGGTGTGTATGCGGAGACATGAGGGGAAACTTTGAGAGGCTGATTCGACTGTCAGTCTCACAGTCGAATCTTCGCAGCACCGTGAAGTTCCAGTTCAGACCAAAGATTCTTGACGAGACGAGTGTAAACTTGTAGCGGATTTGCCTGGCGCACGCCAGCGGGAGCTGTCCGGGATTCGGCAAAGTCAAGGTGGCGATGTTGCTGCGGCCTCTCGGGCGCATCTCCTCAAGTCTGGAGAGGATTGCTGCAGCCATGGAGCGTAGGCCTCCAAACACACCACCTGCACCTGTTGTGCCCCTTCCTCTTCCCCCCCACTCCATCTCCGTCCACCCGCTCCACCAGGAGCGCATCGCGCATTGCCACTCCCGGACCCTCAGGTGTCCAATCCCAGCGTAGTTCAACATCAAGTCTCCTAATATTTCCTCATTTATGTCATCAACACATCCATGATTCATGGAAATGTTGTGTAAAACACAACAAGCCACAAAGAATGCTGCGACTTTTTGAGGACTGTACTGTAAAGTGCCTCCTGGACCTATCCGAACACCTGAAGCGCATTTTCAGTAATATTTTCCCTTGTAAATATGTATGGTTTACAAAAATGGGAATTGCTGCGTCCGTGTAGATGAGAGAAGCAAGGTGTATGCACGTTGTGCGCACGCTACATTATGGCCAAGCATGCGCCCCTAAAATAGCATCTGAATAACGCGCCACAGACTTTAGACTTGCGCCACTGACTTTAGACCAGGTTTTTCTTGGTCTGTGGCGGAATTGTTTTCTGAAACTACAAAATAGCATCAGGGAACGTTTGCGCCTGAACACGCCTCCTCTTTTCGCTGAACCGCCCCGGGAGCACAAATACATTCCCTAATTTACCGACGTGCGTCTGTGGAGGGAAAAGTCCGCTGTGCGTCGGTGGCAAAATAGGAATGATACATGCGTCGGTGTACAAAGGCAATTGCGCTGAGTGCAAGATAGGGCCCAAAACTTGTAATACAAGAGAATATGTCTTGGGCCAGGTTATAGCAACAATTGCTAATTTCCACCTGTAGTCCCTAAATATGAATGTGGATAAGGTTGGTGATAGTGAGATACTTGCTACAGCTGCATATCTATTGATATTTCTCTGATTCACTGCTTTGTAGGGCTGAAACGATTCCTCGAGTAACTCGAATAATTCGATTACTAAAAAACCTTGATGCAAAACAATTTGCCTCGAAGCTTCGTTTAATCAATGTTACCAATGTATCGCTTGAGGTGTTTCCGCACGGATGATTATTGCTGTCGCACATATGCCATGAAGACTGACGGCGCAGATTACAAAATGAAGAAAGAGTGAAATAGTGAGGGGCTAAGAGAAGAGACAGGCTGGAGAAAACTACACAGAAGATTATTTTGTAGGCTTTTTCCCATCTTTAATTGACAGGACAGTTAGATGAGAAAGGGGAGAGAGAGGGGGAAGACATGCAGAAAATCATCACAGGTTGGATTCGAACCCTGGACCTCTGTGTCCAGGCATAAACCTCCATGTATATGTGTGCCTGCGCACATAGTGGCGGTGACCACAATTTTATCTAAAGAGCCGACTTGTTGACTATCCATCCATCCATCTATCTTCGTCCGCTTATCCGGTGTGGGGTCGCGGGGGGAGCAGCTCCAGCAGGGGACCCCAAACTTCCCTTTCCCGAGCCACATTAACCAGCTCTGACTGGGGGATCCCAGGCCAGGTTGGAGATATAATCCCTCCACCTAGTCCTGGGTCTTCCCCAAGGCCTCCTCCCAGCTGGACGTGCCTGGAACACCTCCCTAAGGGGCCCCGGGGGGCATCGACCAGATGAGCCCGAACCACCACAACTGGCTCCTTTCGACGCAAGGAGCAGCGGCTCTCCGAGCTCCTCACTGATGACTGAGCTTCTCACCCTATCTCTAAGGGAGACGCCAGCCACCCTCCTGAGGAAACCCATTTTGGCCGCTTGTACCCTGGATCTCGTTCTTTCGGTCATGACCCAGCCTTCGTGACCATAGGTGAGGGTAGGAACGAAAACTGACCGGTAGCTCGAGAGCTTTGCCTTCTGGCTCAGCTCTCTTTTCGTCACAACGGTGCGTTGTTGACTATCCCTTCGGAAAAACAGCTGACTGTTGCGCACCATTTTCTCTCACTCTCTCTCTTCACGGAGAAACAGCTGATCAACGATCTACTAGCATTAAGTGTAACAGAGCTGTGTGACATTGTAATCAAATATATAAATGAAAATAGGTTGAGTATAACTAATATTTACATATACGCCTATATACAGATTACAGGTTGAAGTTTCTGAAAGTTAAGTTGCACAACTTAAGGTAATGTTTATGTATGTATGTTGTTAATGTATGCCTTAGTTTGAGGTTGTTACTGCATTTCAGAAAATGTTTTCTTTAAAAAACAAAGTAATATGGCACTGAAATGCACTTAATGTTTAGTTTTTTGAAAGATGATATTGTAAGCAACGTAGGCAATAAAAATGTAGCTTTTTCCGAAAATTAAACCAAACTATTATATATTATTGCTCTTCGATAAAACAAAAGTATTTCTTATCCGATTACTAAAATAATCGATAGCTGCAGCCCTACGGCTTTGTTTTAACGACGCTCGCTCTCTTCAGTCTCTCTCTAGGTCGCTCGACCACGTACTGTGCTTGCGGGCGCTCGTTGATTCTCCGGGGCCGGTTCAGACCGCTGCAACTTTTCCCTGCAACGCTCTAAATCGGTTTTCGTCTCGTCGCCAATCTTTGACGCTTTTAATAAATCTTTTTAAAGTGGGTAAATAAATCCAACCGCCCCATGACAGATTTAAGTTTCACTTTCCATGATCCGTGACCAACAGTCACCCCTACTGTCGAATCACACGATTCGACAATCAGTTCACGATTGGCAAGACTTGACAGTTCTGCTTCGACTATGAACATTCTTGGTCGGGGCCATCCTATCGCAAACAATTAAAAATCCAGGCTTAGAACATCACCTTGGACCATATGTTGTGTGCATGGTTAACTCCATAAGTCTTGATAGGAATGGCAACTTTTTCTTAAACAAACTAATAGTACTGTTTTTTCCAATATGTGTGCTTTCAGCAGCTTTTAACAAACACCCCTAATTTTGTTCACACAACTGGCCAATCACAGCTAGTTCAAACATGGCTATACGCTTAAACTAAAAACTAAAAATCATATTAGATGACATTAAGAGAGAGCCTGGGTGATATAATCCACCACTAACAATCAAGTTTTTTTTAACACACTGCTGAGCATTGTAAAACTTTTCAACGTAAATTTACAGTAATATACTGGCAGCCGCTTCCCTAGTAAACTAATGTTTATTTACAGTAAGCATACTGTATTTTAATGTAAATAGACATACCGTTTCTTACTGTATTATTTGAATTCACAGTAACTGGTTGCAGTGTACAAACTAATTCCCGCGTTTTACTTTATTTTATAAGATGCATTGGTAATAACAGTAAATACCTGTAATCTGTAACACCTGCAGATAGTGCTGTAATATTATTATTTTCTCCCAGAATGCATTGCCATTTAGAATGATCCTGTATAACATTAAAACAGTAAGATACTGTGAGATTTTAGCTGTAAATTTACATCAAAGGTTTACAGTGTAGTAAAAAAATGTATTATACTGACCCTGATACAAGATTACAAAATGGCGTCCATTCAGTTCAATGGAGTTGCCCGCCTGGCGCATACGCCAAAAAACAGCGAGCAACAACACCAGAGCAATCACATCTACACTATCATTTGATAAAGTGTGCTCTCAATTTTTTTACTTCAGCTTATGGATCGCTATGTAAACTCACTGTGGTAACTAAAGTTAAATAAAAGTGATGTTGCATTATACCTTTGTGTGCTACATGTTCCCAGGAACTGACCTTAAAAACCCACGGAAACCCAGTTTAAAAGGCACTTTATTAAAAGATTACTGATCTAGACGGTACAACACACTGATAATGTAGGCTACATATCATTCAGGCACAGGAAATACCCTTGCCAACACTTTCACTTTAACTTTGAGTGTTTAGTTTGAGTAGAGTGGAAAAAGCAGGAAGAGTAACTTTGCACTTTTGTACCGCTGTGCCAGGCAAAATTAATCAATCCCCAAGTAATTAAATGAATCCATGTCCAGCTATACAGCCAGTGCTACATAAGGCCTCCAGTCTGCCAAAATCTTCCTCTTTAGAGCCAGTGATTGTTGTACCGAGCTTCAGCAAGGGAGTGAGACTGCTACGTACAGCCCACCAAAGCACTCTTGGACAGCCGTGGCGTTCAAGCCCAGCCAAGTATCATCAAAGTGCTGGTTTGGCAGCTGCCCTAAGGGAAGGCAGCCAAGGCCAAGAAAGGTTCTAAACCTGACACAACTACACAAGCAGAGGAAGGTGTTAAAGGCCTGTCCGCCGGGAACGTTTCTCCAGCAGTATCATATCGGATGATTCTGCTTAACTTTCGTTTAACCATGCAGCCACACAGCGGAGGAAGTCTTCTTCACAGCAATGGAGCAGGCCAATACACCAAAGACTTATGTGTCCCCAGGGGACACATAAGTGGGATCTGGCAGGTGGGGGAACCCTATGATCGGGGGGGCACACAACCCCAAATTCCATTCTCAAATTTACCACTTTAAAATGTCTTACTACTTTAAAGTCTTTATCCACTACACTGAAAATTCAACACCAGGAGAAATTGCCAGGAGGAGGATTTCATTCAAACTAAACTAAGACTGGTGTGTTAACAGCATGCCAAATTAAACAGAGCAGACCCCAGATGACCAGTTGGTGACAAGCATGTAAAAGGCTATTTTTTAAACGGAGTCCAACCATAGACTGTATTAAAGAGAGTCAGAAATAAACACGGAGAACAATGAGGGCAGAACAGCATCACCAATCTATTTCAACCAAAAATGTTCTGTCTAGTACTGCTAAAAACATCGGAACTGCAGCATGTTACTCACAGTCGTTTACTAGCCCGTTTGTAACCGGTAGGCTATCGACAACGTGATCTTGACCTGTTCAACTGACTTTACCAGATAGTACGCGACTGTCCTGCTATTATTACAGACATGTGAACTCACCACAGACAGTTGCCCTGTTCACGGACTTACGGCGAGGCACTGCTGAGAATGAATAGGGGAAACATTGGAATGGATATTTGGCTTTATTTTAAACAAACGGGAAACACTGATGTATGAAACTGCTAATTATATAAATGTATGGATTAGTGTTCGGGAGGCAGATGCCTTTAAACAAGCTTTCTGTGAGGTATACCCCATGGTGAAAAACAAATCTGCAAAAATCTGTTAAAAAAAGGCCCCGTCCACACGTACCAAAACGATCTATTTTTTCCCCGTCTTCCCTGGAACCGTGTAAAAAAAAATGCCCGTCCAAACGGATCCATTTGTAAGACTCAACACGCTACTTCATCTTCCAGGCCTATAGGTGGCGCTGTTTCTGCTACAGAAATTCACAAAAAATGGAGAAGAAGAGCATATTCTTCACTTCCACTTCCGTTCATAACATGAGTAGACTTTAATAACTTTCACCACTGCTCATTTTATAAAGGCCACCGCAAGAAATGTTATTTGCTTACATTGTTACATTGCTAGCAGAGCGCTAGCTAGCAGAGCTAACGTTAGCGTGCTAGCTAACATCGGCAGTCAAACAAACATCAATCAATAAAAAAATTTTTTGCGGTAGCCTTTCTACAATAAGCCGTGCTAAAAGTTGCTCTAATCCGTTCAAGGAGTTGATAAGCAGACAGATTAGCAACTCGTTGATAAGTTGTCTCCTTCCACTTTATAAACAGCTCACCATAGAAGCTAACGTTAACGTTACGTCCCTGCTGGAGTGGTCAGCTACTTTAGCGATGTTTAACGTTAGCTAGCTACATAACGTTAGCAATATATCTTATATCAGCGGTGCGGGCTATGCGGCCGAGGGGGGTGGCGATGACATCATCAATTCACACATATGCGTCTTCACTGTCAAAACGAAGCCATAAGGGAGCCGTTTTCAAATTTTTTCACCCTGGGAACAGGTTTCAAAAAAGTGTGTTTTCATGCAGTGCGTTTACAGGATCCGTTTGGACGACTGGCCGAAACGATGCAAAACATGTGCGTTTGCATCAAAAAGCGTCTCCGTGTGGATGGCCCCTAAGTATCTTAAATGTTGTCAGTATACCAAGCGTGTTCCTAGCCTGGGCTTTTCTCCATGGAGTTTACACCTTCTCTTCATGATTGCATAGGTGTGTAGCCACTTTCACCCACACAGTACATTTTTCACTTGCAAAATCGAATATTGTCTATAGTGTATTGGTTTGTCTATATGATCTACCTCTGAGGTCCAGGTTGTTTCAATGTTTGCATACTGGTTAATGCTATAGGAATCACCAGTGAGAGCATCCTGTCCACCTGCATAACTGTGTGGTACGGGAGCTGCACTGCCTCCAACCGGAAGACCCTGCAGTGCATAGTGAAGGCTGCTGAGCGGATTAATGCTGTCCCACTCCACTCACTCCTGTCTACCAAACCCACCTCACCCACAAAGCAATCAGCATTGTGGGTGACCTCAGCCACCGCTCACACAGCATCTTCAGCCTCCTATCATCTGGAAGAAGGTACAGGAGCCTCCGAGCCTGTTCTACCTGACTGATTCCCCAGGCTTTCAGGAAGCTCAACACCCTCCCCTTTCTCCCTCCCCTCTGCCCCCAAGAACTCTGGACTCTGAACCCCCCTCCCCCATCAGGATCAGCACCGACCACTGTATAAAAGAAGAAACTCAGGAACTCTTCCTTTTCTTTTGCACATTTTCAATATCTTTTTCTATATTGTTTGGTTTTGCCTTACATTTGCACTATTTAGATATGCATTACTGTATTGTACATATTACTTATCTGTCATAATTATATATATATATATATATATATATATTACTTATCTTTTTTAAATCTTATTTGTATATATTACTTCTCTTTTTTGTCTTTATTTGTATAAATTACTTATACTAATTTACATTATACTTGTTGTACATGTCATGTTGCACAATGGGTGAGAGAGAAACCTATTTTCAATTGCTCTGTATGTCTGGCACATATTACAAAATTGACAATAAAGTTGACTTGACCTGACTTGAGTATGGTATGGAAAAACAATGGATGAATGGATTGTTTTAATCTAGTCGCGAGATGATGAAGTCTAGTGTGGGGGATCATTGTATATGTTGATGATTAAAGCATCTTTTTATTAAATGATAATACATGCCGCGTGACATCTTAAACCAATAAGGCTCCTACTTACTGTTACTGATACAACTTGCACTACTTGTGATAATAATAGACACATAGGATGACTGATAGGTAGCCTACATACACCCTTACATACATACTGTCTGAAGCCATTAAGACGGATTGTCTTAAAGGTTGCAGGCAGAGTTATGTAGTCCAGAAAAGAAAGAAAAAAAGCACAGCACTCACCACTTTGTCCTCCTGCAGCCCAGCCAGCCATCCATGTATAATGAAAAGAAAGACAGGGAGAATGTGAGCAAAGATGATATCTGAAAGCATGGCAATGATCCTACACCCGAACCAGTAACACACTGTAATACAAAGATATTTCAGTTTCCAATAATGTTACAGTTACTGAACAGAAAAGAATATGCCACAACTCTAAAATATCCAATTTAAAGTAATAATCTTGAAGATTTTAAATTACATAAATGTCTGTTTAGTCAGTATCTATTGCTGAATGATGTAACACAATGGTGATTGAGCTTATGGCCCACTGATTAAGCCCTAGCATTCATAGTATTACAAACTGGGTGTCTATGGCGACATTCCCGGGGAAAATCTCAAGCGGCACACAGTGATGCGTTTTCCATCACCCAGCAGTGATTGGTCCACCTGAGAGGGAAGGCGGTGCTAACGCAACATACTCACTCATCAACTCACTTGTCTGTAAACTGTTTTTTACAGTACGGCTAACGTTGCGAGTAATTGGTTACTATGGCCGAACAAAGAAAAGAGTGATCCCTACAGACAATGAAATTTCAAAAACAAGTGAAAGTGACATCCAAAAACACACATGCAATTAATGCTTATCGACATAAGCGCCACCAAAGACAACGAAATAGAGAACTTCAAGATTGTATCCTTAAGTTGAAATGGTTAAACAATGCCTTAACTATGATGGTGTCAAAGTCACACACTTTGTACTGAGAACCATCCACCCTAAAACTTTTTGTTCATGTATAACACTTCACACCAAATCCGCCTTTGCTACTAAGGGGGCTTTTACACCTATTTTGTTTGGTACGGACATTTAACCACATGTTAAGTGGTTAAATGTACAGTGTAGGTTTCAGTTTGTCTCTGAATTAATGCTACAGCTCCTCAAAACCCAAGTAAAGTTTCAGTGTCTTCCTTCTCAACAATGCAACAAAACATAAGAGCCGCGGTAGCACGGGGAGAGCAGCGGTCAGCTGGAAAAACCTCCGACAGCAGAGAGAGGATACGAGAGGACGGGGAAGCCCGTCTACAAACCAATCAGTTACAAGTATCGTGAGACGCAGCTCACGTATGTGATGACAACAGGACGTAGCTTTGTCACTTATAGTTCTTTAGTGCACTTACATAACTGCAGTGTGAAACCAAAACTTACCGGATCAAATGTATATAATTTAACAAAAACATGAACCTTGGTTTGGACTTTCAGGTGTGAAAGCCCACAAAGAGTGGACAGCTATTATTCACTCAACAGCAAGAGGTCGCTTGGCAAGAAAACACAATGAGGTTATTTTTTTAAGAATGTTTCAGCATTTTTGGAAATGTGTTTGTATGCTTTCTTTCGAAGAGCATGATGAGAAGATTGATACCACTTTCATGTTTTAAGTACGCGGCATGACCCAGGTGGCGATTAGCCTAGCTTAGCGAGAGATTGGAAATAGGGCTCAAGCTAGTCTGTTCCTCACTAAAGTTCACAAATATGCCTACCAAAACCTGTAAAGCTCACTAATTAACACTTTCTATCATGTTTAACAAATACACAAAGAGAAATATAAAAAGGACAAGCAGAGCTAGAGCGCAGCAAATAGCCTAGCTTAGCACAGTGATTTAAAGCAGGGGGAAACAGCTAGCTCTGTCCTAACTTAAAAAAATACACCTAGCACATCTGTAGCTCAAGATTTAACACGCACACAAGCAGAAATGTTAAAACAATTTCTTGCCAAACTTAAGTTTATAAGTTGAACTCTAAGAGAGCCAGGCTGGCTGTTTCCCCCTGTACCCAAAGCTGAGCTAGGCTGTTCTTTTAAGTGCTTGGACAAACCATTTGTCTTGTAAAGTGTCAGTGTCAAATTTCCAGACTGTATTATTTACCTTTAATAATTCTTTCTCATCATTATTTATCGCAATTTCCCTTCTCACTCCTCTACACGAGAAAAGTAACATGATGAACACTGCGAAGACACACTGCTACCATTACGCAATGACAAAAGTATCATATTAAGGAATAACTATACACCAAGTCACAAGTCTAACAGTAGAACCTTGCATGTGAAGACTTTGTTCAAGATAGCTTACGTGTGTGTGTGTGTGTGTGTGTGTGTGTGTGTGTGTGTGTGTGTGTGTGTGTGTGTGTGTGTGTGTGTGTGTAAACGTGCAAAATCCACCTTTCAAAGACATTCTCCCACTGAATGTAGCTGCCCCCACCCCAACACAACACCCAGGACCCCACAGCTGAACTCTCCCCATGTCAGGTAGTAACTAATTAGGATGTACTTTGTGTGTGTGTGTGTGTGTGTGTGTGTGTGTGTGTGTGTGTGTGTGTGTGCGCCGCACACACACCTACCCCCTGCTGTGTGTGTATAGGGCACCTCCGGACCCCTGGGAGACTGCGACAGAGTGGGAGACCACCCCCTTTGTCCACAGCTCAGTCTAATGCCCAATTAACCTTTACAAGCTCCTGCCTGGGTCACACACACTCAAATACACGCATGCTGGCGTAGATTACATTCACACACATGGGTGAAGGCACACATAAATACGTGGTAACACACACAGGATGTGTGTAAATATCAGCACACATCCAGAGCATACCTTACACACATAAATACACACATTTGTGCCATTGCTCATCACCTCCACCTGAGTTCTAACACCTGAGGCCCTGCTATGGCCTGATTGGACACAGCTGCATGTGTACGTGTACGTGTCTTTGGTGCAGATTTGGATCCCATGATGGGTATAAACTTTATGCTGCCCCGCAAACAAAAAATCTTTGAGGTAGAAGACTGCTGGAAACAGGACCCAACACATAATCTTTTCATTAAGAACAATTTCATACAACAGTTGGTTCAAACCACTTGACATAACTGTTATAATGTTTAATTGAACAAGTTAGATAATAGCTTACAGGAAATAGGGAATAGTTAAAAGGAAAATTATTCAGCTTTATATTCCTTCTAACACACTTAGTTAACAGTCAATATTATTTATTAATGTATTCAGTTTAGGGCTGTCAAAATCAATGTGATAATAATGACTTAACGCAAATCCCCCCTTTTAACGCCACTACATTTTTTTGATTTGCGATTAATGCTCAACTATTCTATGACTTGGTCCTCGGGCCGCGCCGTACTTTGGGAAATCAGGAAGCAATGCAGCAATAACGTTGTGGATGGTTATCAGATACTGTAAAGTGCCCCCGCCATGCGCCGTCTGGCTCGCCGCAGCAGAGTGAAGCGCGTCTCTGGTCTGATTTACAAGGAGACCCGCGGTGTGCTGAAGGTGTTCCCGGAGAACGGTATCCGTGATGCTGTCAGCTAACACCGAGCACGCCAAGAGGAAGATGGTGAGCGCAATAGAGACAGAGTGCATTGCGTCATACTGTGAAAGCCACGCCCACCGGAGAGGGAAACAACTCTCCACTATCCATTGACTTGTATTATTTGAAGGTGCCTTCTAGTCAATTCCGTCTGCTAGCAAACAACAGAAAAATGCCTAAATCTGCTGTAACAGCATTTGTCCGTAAATTAAGCTAACACACGTAATGTAGGACATAACGTTAGCTTAGTGTCAGGATCCCACAGTCTTACCATTATTCCTGCTGATTCCTCACATCTGAATCCACATTTGTCTTCATAAAAGATCAGTTTTTCGGTTCGGCAGCTTACAAAAACTTAAGTCATGGGTTCTTTACATTGTTGGTAGTGAATATCACTGATCCTGATCTTGAATCACAAATAAAAGACTCTTTTAAGAGCCACACACTGAATCTAAAGAGAGACTTTCCGTTCTGAGTAACAGGCTTTATTACTTTTATTTATTTTTAACTAAATCAATGATCATTAAATCGCAAGATCCACAAGACTAAAGCTATTGTATGCTATATGTACTGTCGATGTAAACTGAGTTAGCACCGGAGTACGTCCAAGTCTCAGATACCACTTGAGCATTAAAAACTTGAAAAATATCAATTTTAAAGTACATTTAGAACAGATAAGAATGGTGCAATTAATTTGCGATTAATCGCAAGTTAACTATGGCCAATCATGCGATTAATCACGAGTTAACTATGGACAATCATGTGATTAATCACGATTAAATATTCAAATCAATTGACAGCCCTAATTCTAATTAGATTTTTGATTTGTCTTTTACTGCCTTTTGTCAGTTTTGGGGCTCCATTAGTACTTTTCCCCTTAGTGGGAAGAGTCATTGCAAATCATTACAAAGTTAGTCTGAGTGATCAACTTGATCCTATCAATAATAAAACACTTCTATCCTGATAGGAGTGGTCTCCAGTGCCCCTATCCACAGGGCCCGATGGCTCACTGAATGGTTAGATGAGTATGGAAATCATGTGACTCATGTGCTGTGGCCTTCACAGACATCACATGTCAACCCAGTAGAATACCGATTGAAGATGTTGGAGTGACGTGTCATCACAGCACCGAATGAGGGAATCCTCCAAATGTTTGGGACAATGACATGGCTGGAAAGCTAGCGTGTCTTGTTGTTAAACTTACTGTCAGTTTATATTTGCTGATTGCCAAATGTAAATAAAGTTATTTAATTAGAATCTTGCTAGCACAGTATAAGCCATGGTATAAGCGGGTTCATGCCCTTTGAGGTGTCCATTGTCAGGTATTAATGGGCTTGCGTGTCGGGCGGTTCACGCCTTGCCGTC
Organism: Perca fluviatilis; assembly: GCF_010015445.1. Taxonomy (NCBI): domain Eukaryota; kingdom Metazoa; phylum Chordata; class Actinopteri; order Perciformes; family Percidae; genus Perca; species Perca fluviatilis. Next base: position 31,384,153 of record NC_053130.1, on the reverse strand, counting down.
GTCCATTGATAGCCTACCTGGCAATGCACACCTCGTCGGGAATTAACCTTTACGTGATGTATGAGTAAACAGCCATGGGAAGATGTTACATTGACACCCTGTGGTCCACATCTCTCTTACCGTGTTGGAGCGCAGCGACACTCGCCCCCCACAGCGGGCGCAGAACTTGGTCTGGCAGTACGAGCACAGGTTCCCGCAGCCATCTGCGAATTTGGTCTTGTGGCAGATGCCGCAGGTTGGCGCGTCGTCCCGGTGAACAGCCGAGCCCGCCGCCACCGTAGCCTGCCGGATCACCGTCTCCCTGTAGCTGGACAACTGCTGCTGGATACCTCTGGAAGAAACACAACAGGATGAAAACATGAATGCTTTAGCCTCTTAGAAAGTTCATAGTGTTCCGAATTAGTATGGAAATGCAAATAAAGTACATGCAAAAAAAAAATCTATTTACACATCGTTATTTTTTATTTATTTTTTTTTTACCAATGATTCACCTAAATATTTTCTGTTTATACGGTACCGCCAAGGGCAACTACATCATATACGTATCCAGGAAAACTGAGCAAAAGCAGAAAAAGCAGAAAATCCAGACTGACTGACTGACTGACTGACATGACTATGTGATGTGCATTCTTTTTAGAAAACAATTAGTTTTTAGAAATGTCTCCTTATATACTGTCTCTAGAAGTTTATTATTCAACTTTTGTTTTTGTTAAAGAAGGAAAAGAAAATCCCATTACTGAATGCTATCCAATTGCAATACTTCTAGAATTGCAATAAATAAAGATCGCATTACAAATCGAATCGGCACCCATGTATCGTGAAAGAATTGAATCAGGACAAAAGCATATTGTCCCAGCCCTAACATACAGTGTGGAAATACATACACAACAAGACTTATGGGGGTCATTTGACAATTAAATGATCCAAATGCATAATACAGACACCAACCATTGAACGCATCAAAACCATAGACTGTATAAAACTAGATAAAAACAGACAAAAGTAGTCGAAGTACAGAAGCTGGGATGTGCTGCTCTCGGGAGACCATTTGCTAACATAACTGCCTTTCTGAAAAATTGACACATGTCAACACTTGGAAATAGGACAGTGGTGTATCCTAACAGGTTGCAACATACCGTGGGTTGACACACATCAAGTTGTCACACAGCCATTGTGTGAGCTTACATAGAAAGTAATGGTTGTGGGTGTTTTTTGATGTGTTATCTACAGAATGAAAATCTGCAGAATATAGATTGTTTTTCTGCTTGGGCTGGAGATGTGTTAATTCTGAGTTATATATATATATATTTTTTTTTTATCATTTAGAATCTCCGGAAAATTCAGTCTGTTGATTCCGTGTGGCCCTGGTAATCTATCAGCATGCTAGTGTCTATAAGAGGCTGTAGCACAATCTTGGTTTAAAGTGTTAGCATGCTAAACATATCTATTGTAATTAGCAGCAAATGTAAAGTACAGCTGAGTTTAGTCTCGCTTTGCCAGACCTTCCTCGACAGCGCTGCAGAGGAGGGTCTGGCTAGTCCACACAGCATTCCGGAATTGGAGAAAAACATGCTCTGGTTTATTGGCATTTCTTTAAACCAATCACAATCGTCTTGGGTGGCGCTAAGCGCCGGACAGATCCACAGAGCCTCTGCAAAAAATAGCCTCGGAAGGAACTTGTTTTGGTGGAACATGTGTACATTACAAATTTGTTTTAGTCGTGCGAAAGAAAACTCAGATTGGACAGATAGCAGTTTAGTCTAGCTGGCTGGATTTACCCTGCAGATATCTGAGGAGAAGTTAACCATAGTCCTCATAAATCCACCGGAGTTTAGAACGCCAACACAAAGAAAGTGGATGGTGATGGACATCCAGCCGAAAAGGGTGACATCCGGCAGAATTTCCAGCGGCACCGGAGCAACCCCTAAGATGAGGCTGATGGAAATGTCCTTAGTTTTGCTGGTGTTTGATTGTAAGCCAAAGTAGCCCTACTGGACACAGAAACGCTGAACAGATGATGGCATTAGATAAAAAAGTAAGCGGATTGATAAAGTTAATACATGAATGCCAAACTTCATGATAATCCATCCAAAACGTGTTGAGATATTTCACTCCGAATCAAAGATGTCAAGTCTATTGGTGGCACTAGAGAAAAAGTCAGGGGATCGCCAAAGTCCTTACATTGTCTGGGGACCATAAATGTCAATGTACAAAATTGTGTTTGAATCCATCGTGAAGATATTGAGATATCTCAGTCTGGATCAAAGTAGTGGAACAAACGACCAAACTCAGAGCTACTGGTGGCTCTAGATGAAAAGTCAGAGGATCGAGAAAGCCATTACGGTTCAGTTCAGACACTTTATTAATCCCAATGGTATTCATTTGCAGCTTCCCAGTCCATACAGTCAATTCCAACGAACACTCACCTAACTAGTTAAAAGTGTTAAAGATGCAAAAGGTTTTTTTAATAGAGGGAAATATACGCAAGCGCTCTTCACAAGCAAAAATTAAGGATCAGATCTCTACTTCCATTGAATTTTGGGTGTTTTATTCAATTTAATAGCACCGTATACAAACTTGAAACTATATTCTCAGAAGGCGAAGCGCTGCTACTTCTTCCACTTGGGCGGAGTGATTTGCTCGCAGCACCTGAGAAGCCTGTGGTGAGGACCAGAGAGTAACAACGGTGCTTTTCAGGTGTTGCGCTAATCACTCCGCCCAAGTAGCAGCGCTTCGCCTTCTGAGAGTATAGATCCCAGTATGTATACGGTTAGAAGACGGCTGTGTCTCATGTGACCTTGTTATTTGTACATGCTGTGACTATACAAATCACAACATGTAAATAGGAACATGTTGGCGTTATTTTGTCACATATTGGGAGCAGTAGGCTAGATTGAGCCGGTTACCTCCAGGATCTGTGCTAAACTAGGCTAGCGGTAGGTGTGTTAGACAGAGTTACTACACGCATGGAGATGAGAAGGGTATGTATGGACTTATCTAACTCTGGGGGATACGGGCAATAAGCTAAAGTCTCAATAAGTCGCCGTGTTCCTTTATCATACAGGACTTTGAAGCCAGGGACCGGAGTTCGCTTCCTGGGGAAAACTAAAGACTTTCACCTAGGAAATGCTGGGTGAAAAAAATCGTGGTTTTAATCCAAACCGACCAGCCGGCCATCTCCTAATTTTGTAGGAGATTTCGTACGATATATGGACCCATGAGAATGCGTTGGGGAAAAAAACCAAAATGTAAAAACGTAAAAAAAAAAAGAAGTAATACATAAACGACAATACATAAGGCAGTAATGAATCAATATAAAAAACAAATATAAAAAAACTAAACAGGTCCTATAGTTCTGGGGAAGTGTATTTAATCCTAGCCTGACGTCGTCATACTCAGATTCTAGTCAGAATATGAGTCTGATACTGCTCCGTTGGGCTGTGATTATGAGCCGTGTTTCAACCGAACCAGGAAAGAAAATGCCTCTGCACTCAATTGGATAGACCTACAACCAATCAGAGCAACGGAGTATGTGACGTAGGAAGATCATGGTTCTCTGTTCCTCTTTTAAAATGAATGCGCTGTCGATGTCGTCTATAACAGACGTAATGGTGGAACCTACACATCTCAATTCTTCAGCGGCAGCCATCTTTGTTGTAAACAAAATCAAACCCAAGTGCTCTTTGGTGATGTGGTTGATTACGTTACTGTTGATCATCTGTCCATCATTGTAATTTGATTGGTCCGAACAGCTCTGAAGCATAGTTGCTCCACAACGGATCAAGTCCAGACCGAACTTCCCGACCTCAAAGGCTAAGTTCGGCTGACATCCAGGCTATGGCAATCCAACTATTAGTTGCCAAGTCATCTTCCCAAATGTCAACCACATGGTGGCGCTAGAGAAAAAGTCAGGGATCACCAAAGTTATTGGAATCCTCTGGCAACCATAAATGTATGTACACAATTTCATGGCAATCTACCCAATAGTTGATGAGACATTTCAGTCTGATCCAAAGAGGTGGAATGACTTAACCAACCGTCCGACAAACGGACAAACCTATCCATTCCAAGTGTGGCTAAAACTAGAACGACATGAAGTTTAGTTTAGTTTATTGGTTTACACATATAAAAATCCTACAGATTAATATACACATAATCCATAAAATATGTGATGGAGAGATGAAAAAAAAAAAACTCAGAAGGGCACTCTCCAATACATACTCCAATTGAAATAGAAATAAACTAAAATACTGATAAGAAAAGAAAAGAGACAACAGAGAAAAAAAGCCAAAACTAAAATTACACACAATACCAAATCAACAGAATAAATATAAAAGGTAAAATAATACTAGGAGTTACATGGGTTGTTTACAAGATATACCATACGGATAACATTTGCACAGACAAAAACAAACCTTTAGAAATAATAAAGACGTCAATTGAAGAAATAGATTCCTGACATTTCTGTTAATCCAAAAACAGAAAAATTCTGTAGAGTTACAGTATATCCTCTGTACCTTTAAACGGAAATTTCTGTTAGTAGCCTCTTATAGTCAAACTTTTGTCAATAGTCTCGGTGTTATCTTTGATAGTTCGTTCAAATTAGCCTAGTGGTCAAATCCAGCTTATACCTGTTGAGACTGTTGGCAAAGGTGAAGGCCTTTCTTTCTCCTAAAGACTTCGAGAAAGTTATTCATGCTTTTATTACGTCTCGGTTAGACTACTGCAACTCTCTATACTTGCGGATCGATCAATCATTACCAAATCGAATGCAACTAGTACAAAATGCAGCCGGTACAAGAAAACGGGAACATATAACACCTGTCTTGGCCTCTCTTCCTTGGCTTCCTGTACGTTTCAGGATCGATTTTAAGATCTTATTACTTGTCTTAAAGGCTTTAAATGGTTTCGGCCCCTTTGTATCTGGCTGAACTTTTAAATCGCTATTCAGTGAAGGACTGGGATCAAAACATTTTTGTCAATAACTTAGCTTGGAAATTCTGCCTTCCGAGTAAATCTATCCACGAACCTCGCTGCAGTACAATCTTGAATATTTGTGGCTGCGTGCATAAAATAACTTAGCAAAATTAACCAAAGACAAATTATCAGTAGTGGCCCATAATGGTCCAAAGGGGGGCGGCCCTTCTGGCATTTGTCCAAATTCCAGATGGCCAGTCACTGTCGCTATTCACCAGTCAACCAACCTGAGGTCAACCAACCACTTGCTTTTGGATGTCCCAAAAGCTGGGCTAAAAAGGGGATCGAGCTTTTGCGGTGGGTGCTCCCATCCTCTGGAATAGACCTTCCATTGTATATTCGAGAGGCGAAGTCCCTGCTAAAGACACACCTTTTTACTCTGGCCTTTGGTCCTATAGCTGAGTCTGGGCATCAGATGTCTTTTACTGTTTTCTTGTTTCATGTGATTTGTAACAATGTATTTTATGTGATCATTTTTGTATTTGATATTCTGTCTGGTTCAGCACATTGGTCAACCACAGTTGTTTTAACGTGCTATATAGATAAATTTGACATTGACATTGACAATCCAAAAATCTAAAAACTTAAAAACACCTGGGAAAAATCATTACAGAAACTTCCTTCATATTAATGCAGTATATTAGCCCTTTAACAGTGAAGATACAATTAAAAAACTAGAAAAGAATGGTGAGAGTTTTTTATTGGATGAATAATAAATAAATAATTATATAAAGGGGAGGAAAAGTGAACAAAAACCAGAGAGTGAAGGAGACAATGGTTGCATTAAGTCAAGTCAATATCACTGTTCTCAGTACTGTTTGTGTGTTTCGCAGCAATCAACTTTTTGTGTCATCTATTGTTTCAGGCTGCTTTGCAGACATGAGAACTCTTCGAATCGATATGAGAAAGGGAGGGGAAGAGTATTGGTTTTATTTAGGCGTTACAGTGTGTTGATTAACTGGATTTCACACTGTGGAGATTGAGCAGAGAGCAAATAGAGGGGAAACAGACCAAAGAGGACAAGAAGTGATGGGCTGAGAATCACAGGAGGAGAGGAGATATACTGTATATGTAAGTTTTTATTTGACCTAGGCAGGCTAGTTATCCCACCTTTTATCTGAGTAGGCAGATCAGTTAAAGTGCCCATATTGTGCTTTTGGGCTTTTTCCCCTTTCCTTTATTGTGTTATACAGTATATCTTTTTGTGCATGTTATAGAGTCGTTGGTCTCTTTTTTTTGAGTTTTTTTCTAGATTTTTTGTCGCTTTTTTCGAGTTTTTTTATCAAAATTTTTTCAATGTTTGTTTAGCTCTTCTCAATACATGCAGACATGTCCCGGGACCTCCCTAGATAGTTCTCAACCCCCATGTTGAACCCAAAGTTACACCCTAGGTTACACTACCCAGTATTACAAACGCTGAGGAGAGGAGGTGAGGAGGGATGAAAGGAGAGGAAATGATAAAAGAGGAATGGAGAGGAGAAGTGAAATGAAAGAGTAGGAGGATGGAAAGAAGAGGATGAGAAGAAAGAAGAGAAAATGAGAGGAGATAGGGATACAATGTGTGTTGTGTGTGTGGGGGTTGGGGGGTAGATAAAAAGAGAGGATTTTAAAACAGTCTCTTGACCAAACTTTGAGATAAATCAGTCTGTGATTCACTCAACATCCACTGATCTTAACTATTAGGCAAAATAATTCATAATTTCCAGCTTTCTTTTTAAACTAAACAATTAGGTATAATGTAATTTAAATTAGGTTTATTGACCATAAATAAAAAAAATAAAAAAGTGCTGAAAATAGTGACAAAAAAACGTTTTAAAAAAGCGTCAAAAGCGCCAAAAAAAGTTCATTTTCAATTTTGACCCGGAAGGACAACAAGTTTGTGGGGCGACCTTATGGAATGGACTGAACAATGACATCAAACAGAGCCATAATATCATTCAGTTCAAAAATAGATTCAAGAAATCAATACTTGATCAATTCAGAAAGGAATAGACCGAAACACAGGAATGGAATTGTAATGTAAAGGTATTGTTGTATATTGTTGTATATTATTGTAAGACCTGAAAGACTGTATGCTGTATTTGCATATCTATTTGTTTTGTAATAATATGATATTGTGAAGTAGGGGCAGGACCTAATAAGCTGTATGCTTCTGCCTGCTCCTTCTCAAACTGTGGTCTTTGGTAAATTCAGATTTTTTTGTGTTTTAATTTTGTGGTTTTAATTGTTTGTTTTTCATTGTTGATTGTTCGAGATAAATAATAAAATAAAATGAAAAAATAAAGTTCATGGTCGACGGGAAGACAACACAAGGGTTAAAATGTTTGCCCTTTCCCCGGATCTAAAACAGGGAAGGCACGCAAACATTTTAAAGATTACAAAAGTGAGGACAGTATTCATATGAATCAAATGAGTCATCATATATTACGGCAGGAAATAGACATACAAGCAAAGAAATACTCTTGACCTCCGTATCTGAACTACAGAACACTGAAGAAAACTGATTCATACATGTTAAGAAGAGTTATCTGAGCTATGCTGGCCTACACGTTAAACGTGAGCTCTGACATCCTCACGTTCAATCTGCTCAAAGCAATAAAGAGCATTTCACCTTCTATGACATCTAAAGCATTTCATAGCATTAGCTGTGGCTGCAACAGTAGCCTACTTACAGACCAGGAGTCAGCGGTGCAGCTTCTTCTCCCATCTGCCCAGCTTTTTTTTTTTAAACTACAAATCCCAACAGTAGAGGCCTGAGAAAAGGAAGTCCAACATCCAGTCTTTTGATAGATAAATCACAGCGTTGCTCCTTACTCCTTAGTTAGTGTGTAACTGGACAAACTGTTTCTCTAGATACACTCTAAAGAAAAGCCTTCACAGACTCCAAGGACCCAGTGGGTGAAATACTACCTGCTCCTGGAAATGTTAACACCTGTACACACACACACACACACACACACACACACACACATCTCACCCCATCTCTTCCCTTGTAATTTCTACACAAAACAGCATACACATTTGCCCTAAACTAACACACACTCATGCAAACCCAACGCTGATCATCTTAAGTGCACACACACACACACACACGCACGCACACACACACACACACACACACACACACACACACACACACACACACACACACACACACACACACACACACACACACACACACACACACTTCCTGGGGGCAATAGCCAAAGGCCACAGAGAGGTCACCTGCTGCTGCAGCACCGCAGGATTTACTTCCTGATCCACGGCTCTTGCTGTGTCGGTCCCAACCCCTGGCTCTGTTCATAGCCCAACAGAGTTGCACCAATGTACCGTAAGGGCTAGTAAATACAGCCAGTGTGAACGACTATATGTTTAATTATCAATACTACATAGATTGTTCACGACACGCCTTTAAACTGAATTGAATCTGACGATATTGGCTGGATTCGACATCAATATGAGGGGTTGTGTTTTTTTTTTTTGATTATGATTATTGGTGTCTTCTTTGTTACTTGAGAGGCATTTTTGTTGATGATAGGTGGCTTTAATCCAAAATAGCTTCTATTGGTATTAGGCCTAATAAATCCATGGCTGGCTGTAACTACACTCAATATTAAATGCATAGAGGGACATAGAGTGCATTCCTTCATCCTTACATCTCATTTCCCTCTTGCCTTATTGTCATTCTGTTATTGTTTTTGGATTATTTCCAAAAACACCTTCCCATTCTGATGTCCGTTACATCTTTCTGTGTTTTTTTTCTATTCTATGTTTCTATTTCTATTACCTCATGGCACAATTCCACCTTTTTTTGAATGTATGTTCGGTCTATTTGCAAACTTTAAGAAAGTGAAAAGTACAAAAGGACAGATGCCTACTGAGACGAAACTGTAAAGCAGGAGATATATTTGCTTGTAGCTAGGAGTAGGCAACGCATGGTGGCTGCCTGGCGTATCTGTTTGGTCCGTTGGTTGTGCATGTCATCAGAAATTTACGCTGTGAGGTTGTCTAATGCGTGGCGAACACGTGGTTAAAAAGTTTAAGTAGAACTCCAGTTTAAAGGGTAACTACCGTTTTTTTCAACCTGGATCCTATTTTCCTATGTGTTTATGTCTAAGTGACTGATGGGAACAACAATCTTTGACATTGGTCCAGTATTAAGCCAGAGCGCTGCAGTTGGCAGCGGCGAAACCAGCTACAATGTAAGTTAATAGGGCAATTGTCCAGCTTGTATTTACCTTCACAAAAGTGCTCGTTTTGTCACTGACAGACTCAGATTATTATTCTAAGTGTCTGACAACATTATGGAAAGGATCCCTTCAGAGATAAATTTAAAACCTCTTTGAGACCATTCTGTTTAACCAGAAACAGCTCTGAAGTCGCTAGCGCTAAACCCACCAGACTCCATTTAAAAAAAGTGTATAGAGCCAACATATTTTCACATGTAAATTGCTAAACTATGTGTTTATTTCAACCAAACCTATAGTTGTGATGGTTGGAAAAGTGGAAAGATGACCCAAAACGGCTTTGCATAGTTTTATTTTGTTTCTGTCGACTTTGAATGAAGTGTATTTTACGATGCTAAAATTACTGTTTATTTACATGGAGTCTGGTGGGTTTAGCGAACGCAATTTCGCGGATGTTTTTATGTTTAAAAAAAGGATCTTACTCTTTAACAGAAAGGTCGACCTCCTTAGAAATCCTTTCCATAACTTAGAATATTAATCTGAACCTGAGCCAGATCAACAAAGGTGTATCTTATCTTATCATATCTTACCTATCACATGGCGAAATGTGTGTCAGGTGTGACATTGTACGATCTGTCCAGGGACAGCAGATGTAAAATAGCCTTTTGGCTAATTCTGGCACACTGTAAATTTTTTGTATGTATTATTGGTGTGCATTGTCCCTGTTAAATAAACCTGAAATAAATAAATCTTATCATATCTTACCTATCTGCAAATCTTTCACTGACCTATCATTTCTAGTCTCTGCTGTTTCATAATGTCGTTGTTAGGATACCAATAAAGATGAATAGATATTTCACAGTAACTTGTACTGTCACTCACAAGTATATTATGTGAAATGATTTCCTCCACACATGCTAACTGTTAGCCTATTATCATTTAACATATAAACTGAGTACCAGAGGCACCAATCTACTGTAGATACATATCATTTGGTGTCTATGTTCTCCTCAGTGAACAGAAACCAGGAAGGAAACGGACAATCTAACATAAAATAAATGTAGTGTGTTTCCCCGTGTGTGTGTGTGTGTGTGTGTGTGTGTGTGTGTGTGTGTGTGTGTGTGTGTGTGTGTGTGTGTGTGTGTGTGTGTGTGTGTGTGTGTGTTTTGCAATGAATGTGTCAAAGTAGGCCATACTGTAGAAACAAACACTGAGAACAGGAGCAGGAAATACATCAAGTACGTCTCGGCAAATCAGTCAACCACAACAAGCCATCAAATTCTCTCTTGCAGGTGGGGGAAAAAAATCTTTATCACATCAAATAACAGTGTCGGGAAATGTATGGAGGGAGTTGGCAGATCATTATAAGAAGGAGAGAGGGAGGAGGATAGAGCCAATAGAGGGGGAAGGAGAGGCAGAAAGACAGGGAGAGATCAGAGAGAAATGTACAGTGTGACGGAGAAACCGAGAGCGAGCTCATTAAGGAAATGCAGGTAAATATCCATATTCAAATGTAGTGAGACACAAGGTTAAAGCAAAGTGAGCATAAAAGCCTCACTTTCCTATGAAAACACACACACACAAACTCAAAACACACTCCACTTTCCATTTTAACGTTAACTTTACTCTTGAATAAAAAATGAAACTGTGTGTGTGTGTGTGTGTGTGTGTGTGTGTGTGTGTGTGTGTGTGTGTGTGTGTGTGTGTGTGTGTGTGTGTGTGTACCTAAGCTTTGTCCATGAGAATGTAAATTAAATTGGATTACAAAAATGAGCTACACACTGCAAAAAAGTTCCCTCGTTTAGCCTGTAACTGAGACATTTCTGATGGAAGTGGAAACATTTTCAAGCGAATAACTTATTATGATGTTATTTATTAAAAAAAAGGTCATTTTTATCAAGTACAATGATCTGTGTACTTTTCAGAGAAAAAGTGCTTTAAGCAATGATATTAAATTGCCAAGAAAGACAATATGTTATTGTGAATATGCAAATTAAATTACATCTGAACTGCAAAATATCCATCTTAACAAGCCATTTATCACACAGCGGAGTCTTTAAATGTTATGTTTCTTAAAGAGAGCGAACAAATCTGTGGAGTGGAGTGAAATTACTTTTTCAGTTGTTTTTTTTTTAGTGACTTTATGTTTTGAGATACTGAAAACTGCTTCTACAAGGCTGGCGTTATTATATATATATTTAGTCAACAAATTAAAAGGCCATTACCGTGGGCCCTAAGCCCATTGGTTCCTACCGAAGACGTAAATCTTAAAAAATGGGTCACAAGTGTATAGCACTGTAGTTTGTAGCAAACAGGAGGACATAGTGTAATTGTTGGCGGCTATTTTCTGCTGCGGATTAATACACATTTGGTGCTCCAGTGAGTATTTCCGGCAGCGGCATTGAGTCAAGAACAAAATACAGTGTGTGTGTGTGTTTTCATGGTAATAAAGGAACATTTCACCCAGTGCAGTGTGGCTCATTGGTGTTTTTACTGTAATAGTATTTGGAAAACAATAAAGCTCTATAACACAGAGGAAGAATATACTATATATCAGGCTGTAGCCACACGGCAAGTAGCAAGAATGTTTGATGGCAGGAAGACCAAAGACGACCTGTTCTCATTGTCAACGCGTAAAATACTGAGGCTTGCCCAGTGGCTGTCAGCGTCAGATAGGGACACAGAAGGCCTTCAGCGTCTGTATGGAACGCACCGGGCTTAGCAGCAGCTCGACCGCGGCACTGTAAGATGTTGTAGTATGAAGAATGACAACGGTAGCGAGTCGAAAATCTGCATAAGGAGGTTGGTTGGGGTGGTGGATGGGTCAAACATCACAGGACTTTCACCCAGGAGACCGGGGGTTCATGTCCCGTTCTTGTCCCGCGTGTCACTGAAACGTACATTTTATAAGCCCAACCACGATCTTTTACCAAACTAACTGTGCTGTTCTTCTGTAATCATTGATCACTGATGTGTGTATCATTGTGGGACTGCAATCATGACAATCATAAATATTATATGTTTGGATTTTGTGAGCGTGTGTGTGTGTGTGTGTGTGTGTGTGTGTGTGTGTGTGTGTCAAAATGGCAGAGGCACCTGAACAAATGTCGCTTTTTGACACGCTGGGAGTGAGAATGTGTTGGAAAGAATGGAGGTCAGAGGACTAGAGGGGGTGGGAGGCAGGGAGGTGCTTCTGGACTATATAGCACTGTGACAGATGCTACAATGCATCGTAAGTCAAAGCAGGACAGCACATGGACCTTTACCTGGCGAGGACAATCGGGGAGGACACACACAAACACACAAACACACACACACACAGAACCATTTTCCTTGCAGGGATATCCCTTGTTGGCATAAAGTTAAGATTTTAACTTTAAATTGTGTGTGCTGTGCAGCCAAAAGTACAGTCTACATGTTTGATAAAACAAATGTCCTGAATGAAAATGTCACTATAAAGCAATAGCAATGGTGTTTCTGGTATATTCTTCTTCTTTCTATTTCACTGATGATTAAAGTTTGATGGAGGCTTGGAAATGATGTTTATAGGTCACTGACCTTTTTACCTAGTCGCATGAACACGCTGTGTGCATGTGTGTGTTTGTGTGTGCTGTTGTAGGAACTAAAGTTAACCCTTTAATCAATCCTTGAGCCTCCCCCGACCCACTCATCCATGACCGTGCAGAGACTGACAAACAAACACATTCTGTAAACACCCAAACACACCTACACACCTACACACCTACACACACACACACACACACGGCTCCTTAAAGGTTAAGGCTGGTATTATGCTTATTCTTGGTAACAAATCCCATGAAAAGACCAAAACCAACAATCTAAAAAGTATTGTCAGTGTAGTAAAATCCTGATAAATCGTATTGCTCTGTGCCATAGAGCCCCATTAGTACATGTACACCATTGTACTGGTGACATTTAAACATGAATACACACACTGCATTTTATTTTCAGATAATCACACATACACCATCCTGCCATAAATAATAACCAGGGACAGATTAATTTATCAATGCGCCCCAGGGCACAAGGGGGGGGGTCAGGACCTACCCCATCTGAGGGTTGTCCCCCCACAGAAAAATGTAATTAAAAACCATGCTGTGTATTTAAATAATATAATAAAATATGCTTAAAATAATGGTTTAAGTAGTAAAACAATATAAATGAGTCCACCATGTTAGCAATTATAACGTTACATAGCTTATTTGGTAGCTTGTTGAATAGTTAGCTAGCTTGCTAATTCTGCCCACTGTGCTTTCATGCTATACACTGGTTACGGAAAATGGCCGAACAATGTTGTCACTGATCTGGCGAGAGCGCTGTGCTTTTCTACGCTGTGAGAAAAGTAAAACATTAAGTTGCCAGCCGGCTGGCTAGTTAGCTAGCTAGCTAGCTATGGGGCTGAGTTCTCAGTTCAGCATCATCTGTATTAGAGAAAAGAATCACTTCATCCGAAAAAGCCTTGCCACCCTACTTACTGGAGTTTCACAAATACATATAGGCTATCATATACAAGTACAATTTTGGCTGTATTCTTTGTGTCACCTTCAGTAGTTGCCCCCCCCCTCACCGCAACTGTTAGATGAAATATACACCCATGCCCCTAAGCTGGCATACACTACTATCTGCCCCTTGTTTGCAGTGTATCAGTTAGCTTGTCATATTTTGCTAAACCACAAATTGATTGTTAGGCACCTGTGCAAGATCCACTGAAAAAAATAAAGACCATAGATAGCAGTGTTTTCCCTAGGTTTGTGGAGAGACTTGGGTGCATGTATTTGTTGGGGGGCTTTAGGGTTATTACCTCCCTCAAGAAAATGTATGAAAATGTTTTTCAATCAAAGAAATATGCAATTTCACATCATTTTGGACCATTACTATTACCATATCTGTGTCTAAAACGTTGGAAAAGCAAGAACAGATAATGAATAAATAACACTCGAAAAGCTCGAAGACAAACCTGAAGCCGTCCAAGGGACCCAACTCCAGTCATTAGATCTGAGGAAAGTAATTTAGTTTGTTTTCATGCTTAGTTTGAATGATTTTACATTCATTCAGCTTAAGCCTCATAATGGCAGAGAAAACCCTGTAATAGGTAGAAGTGAGTTTATATTGTGCTTACGTTTATTACCAAATGATTAATTAATCAAAGGATCACCTTTGGGCCCCCCGAGAGCCACTAGCACACCAAATTGTGTGAATTAAGTAGTGTTTGCTAAAAACTAAAGTTGCCAGGAAACTATATATTTGTGAGCCCTTTTTAGATATTGTTGTTTCTGGTTTTTCATGGCATTTGTTGACAATAATACAAATTCTAAATAACACCAGGCTTATCCTAAACATTTCATGAATTCAATCTCAATTAGCGGGGATGCTCCTCTCTGCATACTTTCAACTAAGCAGTACTCAGCAAATATTCCGTTTTGATGAAGATCTTCTCAGGTTTGAAGCAAAAATCCTCATTGTGTCTCCATTCATTATCACCTCTAATGACCACCGAGTTATTTCTGCAGGCAAAGCTTCCTTTCACTTTCCACAATTGCTTCCCAAAATGGTTTTGGACCGCTCTCTCCCTGACCCTTAAACCTTTAATCAAAGCTTAAAGTTTCAGTTAAACAAATCCAAAGAGTTAAAGACCCCGTGCTTGACATACAGTAGATGTGTCCAAAAAACAAGCCAGATAAAATAGCTGAGTCCTTCAGTCCTTGAGCGCCATTACTGCTGCTTAAGCCAAACGTTGGCTCAGGCCATCCCCGGTCCTGCTTTCATAAAGCATCAGGAAGGGATTGGGAGCCAGCTTCCACTCTTTCCCTGTAGTGACTCAGGCCTCTATATGGCCATGTATGAGTCACTCTTCCAGTTCCTGGATCGATATTCAAAAAGCAGGCAGACATGAATCAAATAACAATGAGTCAGTGTCGGAGAAAATCACCTCGCAGCCATTTAGAAATTAGGCACTCCGTCTCGTTCTCATTTGCTCTCCAACACTTATTTTTAAAGTAACTTTGTTCCCTTGTTACTCAGTTCTGTTGTGAGATGTTTGAGTAAAGACCTTCAAAAGTTTGACTCTCTTCAGCTCTCTCTCAAACTGTCTCGCTCTCAGCATCTCTTTATCTCCCCACAACTTTCACTGCTGTCTTTAATCTAGTCCCCACATTCACACACACACACACACACACACACACACACACACACACTTACTGTAGAGGAGTCATCTACAAGATTGATTGGAACTCATTCTGTGTCCTATAACAGACGAGTATTAAAAAGTTTCCTTCCTCTCATGCTATTTGTGAAATTGAATGGTAGGTAAAATGCATGCCAGAATTAGAAATCGGCTTCCGGAGTGCAGTAACTGTGTGTGTGTGTGTGTGTGTGTGTGTGTGTGTGTGTGTGTGTGTGTGTGTGTGTGTGTGTGTGTGTGTGTGTGTGTGTGTGTGTGAGTGTGTGTGTGTGTGTGTGTGTGTGTGTCAAACTGACGAGAAACTCGTATAAAAACACAGCCTTTAATTAATATTTTTAACATCATGATACCGTAAACTATAATTTCATGAAACATGCACAAAATCAATTTGGACTTTTAGTCTTACTGGATAAAGTCAAAATGACTTTTTTGGTACTGGTAACAGTTAAATGATCAGTATTTCATAGAGACATGTGTTTTGGAGAAATGATTTTCAAGACATTTTACATTTTGCCATTGAATTACAATTTACAAAGCCCAGGTTATTAACAAAACTGCATTCAGTTTTCCTGGTAAAGTATACTATATGTCAAAAACAGAGTTTTGTCATCGAAGAAAAATAATTGTGTCTGCATACCATGTATGCAGACACAATCATTAGTGTCTGACAGCATTATGGAAAGGATTTCTAAGGAGTTCAACCTTTCTTTTAAAGAGTAAGAGCCTTTATTTAAACATTGCGAAATTGCGTTCGCTAAAGCCACCAGACTCCAGGTAAATAAACAGTCATTTTAGCATCGTAAATTAGTTAAAAATTAAATGGAGTCTGGTGGGTTTAGCGCTAGCAACCTCAGAGCTGTTTCAAGTTAAACAGAAAGGTCTCAAAGAGGTTTTTAAAAAGGTCTATCTCTGTAGGGATCCCTTCCATAATGTTGTCAGACACTTAGAATAATAATCTGAGCCTTTCAGTGGCAAAATAAAGCACTTTTAGTGGACCAAACTGACAATGAACATTTGCCCTATATGGTTACATTGCAGCCCGGTCTGTGGCTGCTTAACACTGGACCAATTTCAAAGATTGTTGTTCCTATCAGTCACTACACACAAAAACATAGAAAAATAAGGTCCAGGTTAAAAAAAAGCGGTAGCTACCCTTTAAGCTTAATACATTTAACTTAGTGCAGCAAGTGAGTGTTTTCTCTCAACACCAAAACAGTTCCCAGGATCCCAGCAAACCCCCCCAACCAAAAAATTAACAGTCTCAAGTTCCACTCTGGACAATGAAAACTAAACTTAGTGACGCCTCTTGGGCCTAATTGTCAATCTTTAATAAAACTAAACTTAGTGACGATCAGTAAAAAATGTCAATACTGTGATCGGGATCAGGACATCCCTATACATATTTTATTACATTAAAGTATTTATACATGCAACATCTATTGAATATTCTAGTTCAAATGTTTCTTCTGCTTAAAATAAAAAGCTATTATCTTTTGATATTGATATGATTTTTCGCTGCAATATGATTAGCCTTTTCCTGTGTCTCCGTCAGTGCATACATGTGCTGCGGCCTGGCTGCTCACCATATGGCAGCAGGGACACGGAGAATCTCTCGCCCTCTAGTTTTCTCCGTCGGTGCCAAGCTCCGTTGTTTCCTCCTCCCTCCCCTCCCTCTCTTCCGTCAGAGAACTCGCCATGCTGAGCCGCTCGGATGTACTCTCACCTCCCCCACTCCCTCCATCCCTCCTTCTATCCACCCATCCTTTTCTTATATCTCTCTCTTGCTCTCTCTCTCTCTCTTTCTTATTCCCTTCTGCTTTTTGATAGCATTTACCAACCGGTTCTCTTTCCCAACTCGTTAAAAATACTGACGCTGGGTCAGTGTCTCTCAGCGTCAGAGACAGACAAAAATCACCCTTGACGCCGCCTTCCCACTGGCACTTGAAATCAGCTCCGATACGGCTGCGAAACGACCGTAAGTCATTCATTTCCTATGGAGATTCGCAGACTGCATGCGAATGGGGGCCGAACGAGTGCGGTGCGAAATAAATCATGTCAGTTGGTCATCAGGATGCGTTAAAAAAATTTAACTCTTGTGGCCGGGTTGGCTCAGTGGGTAGAGCAGGCGCACATATCCTTGGAGGTTTACGCCTTGACGCAGATGTCCAGGGTTCAACTCCGACCTGTGAGGATTTCCTGCATTTCTTCCTCCTCTCTCTCTCTCTCCCCTTTCTCACCTAGCTGTCCTAACGAATAAAGGCGGAAAAGCCCAAAAAATAATTTCCGGTTCCTATCCGACAATTCCAGCGGAAGATAGCGTTGCTATGATACTGCTATGGTACTGTTAGCTAGCAACAGACATCAAATGATTGACATTATACCACTATATCACATTTAACCGACCTGACATGTCAACATCGTGGGCAACTTTTCTCCACACAGCAGCCTTTCTATTTCTATCTGTATATAACCCTCATCAGAGAGGTCAGAGAGAATCGTACATTCAGACACTTATCAGTCGTTCTAGTCTCTCCGCCATTTTTGTGAATCGCTTCCGCCGCTTGTCAACGGTGTAGTACGACGTCCGCTGGGGGCGTATCGCGTATTACGGGGCTGATTTGGAGTGCCAGTGGGAAGGCGGCGTTAGTGTCTGTATGGAATGCAACGGGCAGAGCAGCAGCTGTGAGATGACGTAGTAAGAAGAGCTACAACGGTGGCGAGTAGCATGAAAGACCGAAAATCTGTAAAAGGAGGTTGGTTGGGTCAAACAACACAGGACTTTCACCAAATTCACCCAGGAGACCGGGGTTCATGTCCCATTCTTGTTCCACATGCAGTGTTGCAATGTAACGAAGTACAAATACTTGGTTACTGAAGAAATTTGTTGTAGTTTGGAAAAAAGCAGGTTTGGCGAATCATTGATCCTAGATTGCCAAGTTTGTTGCCAAGCGGTAAAAAAAAAAAAACACAGGCCAAAACTAAAGAAGAAGAGGAAGAAGCATAATGACAGATAGTGTCATGGAAGCAGCTGGTGCAGGCTCTGCCGCCATGGTAACAGACGATGACCACCCTGGCGACAGTGGTGATGAAGATAACGTTACACACCTTTGGCCATAAAGTTCATAATCAAAAGTTGTTTTTTTTAACTTAAGTGCATTTAATATCACTTTTACTCAAGTAATATTCTAAAAGGTGACTTTAACTTCTACCAAAGTCATTTTCTGGGAAGATGCTTGTACTCTTACTCAAGTATTGCTTTCAAGTACTTGATACAAGACTGCCGGTGTGTCACTGAAACGTACATTTTATAACCCTACCCACGATCTTTTGACCCAGAGCGTCAAAAGTGATGTCAAGAGTCCCGACGCTAAAGGAAACTTTTAGCATGAATAACAAATGCCAAGCGTCCGTATTTTACGCGGTGGGAGAGTGAGAATGTGTTGCAAAATGTTTACAACGTCTAGCTCCGCCGCCGGTCATATTTAGTCAACATCCAACTTTTTATTTTCAGTCGACTAAAACTCTGGACAGTTTAGTCTCGTCTCAGCCAAAGAAAAGCAACACAACAACAACAACAACACTCAATCAAAGATTAGTTGACAAAAATGCCATTTTAGTTTGAATCAAGACTAAGAATGAGCATTTTAATCAAACGTTTAGGCTGAAAGAACTTGTGTAAAAATGAGGCACAAAATGACAGGTCATATGATTGAAAACGCAGCTCTGCTGATGTTCATTAAAGCAATACATCCAGACAGGAAACACAGCCCACTGAGGAATGGAGCATACGCTTCAATAGGCACCTTTTGTATATAACAGTCAACAACTACAACAGAGATGTAATTCTGTCTTTTTCTTTTTTAGGCCTTATTGTCCAATGTGTTATAGACTGTCATATTCAAGTGTTCATAATAGTTTGTACATTACCATTTACACACAACCACACAAATCTATCGAAAAAAAATAATGTCCTGGCTGAAAATTACCAGTACCTTTCTGTTGCTGTAACAAAAAACGGAAAATTCTGTAGATTTACCGACATTTTGGTTAATTCAAAATTCAAATTACGGAAAAACCGTTACAGAAAATTCCTTCTTATTAACACAGTATATTAGCCTGTATTTATACGGACTTTTTTAACAGTGCAGTGGATGTCATGGAGCCATTCAAAATCGACACAATTTGACTATCAAATGTGTGCAGCAATTATATTGTGTATGCTTTAGCTTACATGTAGATAGTATGTTTAAAGGGCAACTATTATATAGCATTTTCAGGGTACTTAATACTACATAATGTAGAATGTTTATGAGTAATGTGACCCGGAATTGGGGAGAATTTAACAACGCTGGCAGCCAAGATGACATTTTACTGCCGTTAGCGTGTAGCTAAATGCGACCATGTCCTGCCTACTTGGAGCAGATGACCAATCATAGCAGGCCAGCTTAGAGTTGTGTAACACTTAGTTGAGAGTAGAAAACACTGTTGAAACCGGAGCGTTCAGAACAGTTGGAAATCTGAAAGTTTTAGCTCACGGGGGTTTCTCTAAAATACATTTACCTCACTTTTTTTTTTTGCCAACGTTTAACATGAAAATCCGACATTATAACATTGTAGATGTGACAGAAAATACAAAAAAGCATAATATGTCCGCTTTAACATGTGTATAGTTCGTATCAGATCTTCTCAAGGCAGAACATAGTGCTTCTCCTTGAGTTTTATTTGTTTGCCCTACAGTATGAGGCTCACCAGCTCTTAGTTTACCACACGCTCAGTGCTTATAATCCCCTTATAATTGATCCCAATGCACTTCAGGTAAATGTTAATGAGAACACCATGTGCTACTGCATGCATGATGCCTCATGAATCCCTATAAACACTGTGTCAAATAAAGTATTATATAAATAATGATGCCAGAAATATAATGAGCTTAAAGGGTAACTGTTTTTTTTTTTTTTAAACTAGACCCTATTTTCCCATATTTTTGTGTCTAAGTAGTCTCGCATTGCCAGACCTTCCTTCACAGCGCTGCGGAGGAGGGTCTGGCTAGTCCATACAGCATTGCTGGACAGTGTTGGGAGTAACGCGTTAATGTATTCCTTTTTGCTGTACCCCAGTAATATAATGCATTACTAACAAAATTTCGCCCGTTACCATCTCAGTAACGTGAGTTACAACGCATTTTAACCCGACATTTAGTTGCGTTTGTTTTTTTGAAGAATTCACCAACACCGTGAAACATTTCGGCACCGAGATGACTGCGGAGATGGATACATTTGCGAGATGGACATTATTTTCAGGAGTTATTACGCTGCGTTGAAGCGAGCTGTCCCGTCACTGTTCCCCGTGGTCAGAGCCAGAACCGGAGACGGTACGGAAAACATCTGTGTCCCAACAGGTAACGGGATACATCAGCGTGGACAACCGTGTGTCCGAGCAGCTGACAGATATTAAACATGTCGGGAATTAATGTTTAGGCTTGCTTCACGTAATATCATTGTGCCAGCCAGGCGTGCGATCAGGCACAAATCTACGCTTCACGGCTATTCGCGGCGCTTCCACTTGCAGTGTGTTTCTGCTGTTAGGGAGGCGGCTGGAAACCTGTACTGTGTTACCACTTCTTGTCAATTAGCCGACAACAACAGACCCCCCCACCGGCCATTTCATCGATTTTTGGCTCTGGGATCCCAACACGGCCTTTGAATAAATTGACCAGCAACACTCTCTGTGGTGTTGGTCAAGCTCTGAACCTCATGGCCATTCTCGCCTGAGTGGATATTCAAGAGCACAGTAGCTGCGGGACGATAGCATTTACCACAAAATAGCAAAGAAAGTGGGAGAGGAAGAGTGCTTGAGAAGACACTTAGCTCTGTCACACACCTCCCCTTATTACTTGAGTGCACACACTAACATACAAACATACACACACACTTGTAATTGGAGAAACTAGTGCAGTGCCCGTTGAAAATGTGCCTGTTTGGAACGAGCCGATTGCTTGGCCTGTGGTATTGCTGCTTGTAGAATTCATCAAAACCGAATTGTACCCCAAAATTACTTACGGAAGGACCCCAAACCACTGCATATGCAACTCCCCTGTATACCCTACTACTGACTTACTGATTTATCTGACAGAGAACGTTGCAGATTCATAATGTAATGGCAAAATATCACAATGACAATGTGGAGTAATCGGACATTAGCCTCAAGGCAGTGTGCTACCCACCTGGCCCGTTATGAGAGCTAATCAGCACATATCTGCGTTCATCGACCACCAGAATCGGACTGTGCATGTGTGTGTGTGTGTGTGTGTGTGTGTGGCAGAGAGAGAGAGAGAGAGAAAGAGAGAGAGAGAAAGAGAGAGAGAGAGACGGTGTTGTCTCAAGTTGTATGATCGTTCATTTTCATACAGGTTTAGTGGCTTGACAGTTAACGGTGTAGTAGGGGATTTGATTCGCGAGGGTATTTTGGCGACTGTAATGTTATTAGTTAGCAGTGTACTTAATTAACCCGGTGTGAGTCTGATGAAAAGTGCTGTGTCTGCCCGGTTCAGCTCTGAGATTTTCTCGCATTGCACAGCGCTGTGAAGGAATAATCTCCGTGATTACTTTATATTCTGCCTCTGGTTAGAAGTGGTGAATGTAGGCTACAGCTCACAGCAACTTAATACTATATAGTGTCTGGCTTCTGTTTGATATTTAGTGTTGTAAAATGGCTTTTTGTTGAGTTTCCTCTTAGCGAAAAAATTGACACGGAATGCATGTGCCGTCTGCGTGTGGCGTGCAGGTTACCTTCCCACCAAACATGCCCCCAAACACGGAAAACGATGTGACTCAAAAACTGTGTCTGGTAGCCTGCCTATAAGTGGCATCACGCTCTGTCTGCACTTGTTGTCTGTCGCTGGTTGTGCTTTGCATGTGTGGGATTCTGAAACCTCCTTAAATTCGTGAATTGTCGTCAAAGACAATGTGCAAAGTAGTGCTACTTTGCACATTTTTGTGGGTCTGAGGTGTATGTCACATTTTAGCTGCCAAAGTGTGCAGTGTGAGAGGGGGAGTGGCCAGCGGCTAGAGTGGCAAAAGCCAATGTGTGCTTCTTTTACTGATATATATTTAACGATATCTTTTGCATTTCTGATCCAAACAACGTCAACCTTGGCACTGCATTTACTTGTTCCCGTAGCAAGATACCTGTCAAGTTTGAAATCCATCGGACTAACGGTTCGAGAGATATGCGCATAACACACAGACAGACAGACGTTCCTGCAATTTATAGATATGTAAGACTATTTTTGGACCATGTTAAAGGCCAGGGTAAAACAAATTAAACACAAGCACTGAACTTCTTGGGAGTTTGTGTAACACCTGAATGGTTTCTGCATTAACAAAGAAATCGCTATGTCTTGCTCGTCTCTTTTTTCTCTCTCTCTCTCCTGTGAAATAAAGCTGCCTTCAAGTGCAGTCAGAAATGTCAAAATCTACACACGATCTGACGGAAAACAGTAACTGTGAAATATTAAGTCTACTTGTGCTTTGTTGTGGGGGGGTTAAGAACACAACAAAACGTCACACGAATGGGCCGTTTCATTGTCACTCCCCCCCGCCGCACCACCCTGCGGCAAATCGCCGGATGGCTTTTTTTGGTATGAATGCCCACTA
Source organism: Perca fluviatilis (assembly GCF_010015445.1). Classification (NCBI taxonomy): domain Eukaryota; kingdom Metazoa; phylum Chordata; class Actinopteri; order Perciformes; family Percidae; genus Perca; species Perca fluviatilis. The sequence continues at coordinate 31,361,132 of NC_053130.1, read as the reverse complement.
AGATGGCATACAGCAAAATACTGGAGAAGAGAGACTTAGAAAAAGGAAATAATCGACCAATCTCTGATAAAAATAAATGATGGATAGAACAAAAGATAAAGTATGAGGAGAAAAACAGAGGAAGAGAAAGAGAGAGAAGGTGGGACGGAGGGTGGGATGAGAGAGAGAGAGAGAGAGAGACAGAGAGGAGGGACAGATGGAGAGAGCACCAGAGCCAACAGCAGAGCTAAGTGGGTAGTGTGCTCCCCAGACAGCTCTCCATATGGCCTGGCAACGCCATACACAGCCAGGCAGCACAAACACGCACATATACACAGCATGTATACTCACAGACACACACACACACAGCATATACACACACCCCGATAACACAAACAATCACATGTAGTGCATATTCACACATTGCCATGAACCCACACATATACAATGCTCGGTCTGAGGGAAATGCCACCCCCCACACTTTACAAAAATGACAAAAACATCCAGTGCAATATATTGGTAGGCCTGTAACATTTATTATATAATTGTCTAATTGCAATTTTTTTTTAAATAACTGCAGGTTCTTTGTTTAACCGCAAGTAATTACATTACACTAACATTAGCTTAGAGCTGGAAAATATATAATACTGTACTATTGTCGGTTTTTATGTTCATTGTAGAAATAAATACAATGTTTTTATGATAATAAAGTGACATGGTTTACTTCATCACTGTGTACTTGTTATTATTGTGTTATTACATTATCTGAGTCACATAACAGGGACATATAACCAAAAGACGTACCCTGGGATTCATTCAAAACTTTATTTTGTTTGGAAAGTAATAAATAAATAAATATTTTATCAAATATATTTTATTGAGAGACAATTTTATTGTTAATTACAATTATTTCTTAGAAAAATTTGTTTCAAATTTCAATACAAAATTCAAAATAGTTAAAGGCCTATATATTGTTTTCCTCTTTTTTAATCTCCTCAGAATTAAGGGTATTTTAAATTGTGACATTTACTGTAAAAACTATGCAAATGTGTTGGATTCATAATTTTAGTGGCTAGCAGTGGCTTCAGCCGAGAGAGACTGTGACTTGAGAGGCTGCCTGCCTGCCAATTTTGAAAAGGAGTGCTTGTTTTATGAGCGGTAGGGCTGTGTAATGAATCGAATATTGATCGTGATTTCAAAAACAATGTAATAAAGAATTATTTTTTTTTATTTGTATTTCATTTATTACTTGTTTTCAAAAGATTGTGTAAGGGAACTACAACAGCTGATCCAATCTTGTGTTTAATATTTCATACTATAACATTTTCATTTTGTATTTATATTATTTATTTTAAGGGGAATTCAGCATCATCATGGTTCAACGAGAAAAGTATTGAAGGAAATTTCACAGTTCATTTCACAGTGTTTTCACTGTTGGAAATGAGTCACACTTTTTAAAGTTCAATAAATGCAACATTTTTCCAAAAGTCAATGAGTGATTGTGTTGAATAATCGTGATTTTAATATTCACAAAAATAAATGTGATTATGATGTCTTTCCATAATCGAGTAGCCCTAACGAGCAGTGACACTTCCTTCAGCTGCATTCAGTGATTTATCACCAATTATCTGTGTGATGTGTCAAGAAATTTTATGTATTTTTTTTAATCAATCATTGTCTCCAACTGACATACGGTACTCATTGAGGTTGGAAAACACGATCACCTTTGTCTGGTATCGCTGTGTGGATGCTTTCCAAACGAAAAAAACTGTACACAATGTTTGCACCTGGTCAAAAACTGACTGCCTATCACTGGGTTACTTCTGTTAAGGAAAAACTCAGGAGCAGCACAACTCATTTCACATGTATGAAGAAGGTTCGAGAGACTTTGATGAATTACTCAGAAGCATTTAATGGACTCTCAATTAAGGAGACAATTAAGCAGACAGTACAGTATAACCACAATGTGTTACTGTGCAGTGCCGTCCCAACTCTCTGAAGTTCCTGTCTTCCTGAAGGTGTATTTAAACGCATGCTGGAGGCGTTACGTTTAGCTGAACCTTTAAGGGAAACAAAGATATTGCAATCGCCTAAACACAGATGCTAAAGCCTAGTTCAGCCTATCTCTCTCTCTCTCTCTCTCTCTCTGGGAAGTAGGCTAAAGTGTGGCTGGGTTAGGGTTAGGGCTTTGTCTCCAAAAGGAGACAAAACATTCCCTTATCATACAGAATCATACAGCTGCCCAGATTCCCTGAATCTGTAGAGAGCTGAACATTAATATACATGAACAGGTTTGGTTATTAGAGAGTGGCCGAATGTTCTCGTCCCCTGACCTGTGACCTATGAATGAGCTGATGTTGGCTAAGCTTTCCCTTAGTCTCATCAGTTTTCGGAAATTCCACCGCAACTTTTTCACACAGACCAAGATGGCGAAATGCAGAACTGGGCAGCTGAATCTTCGCCAGTTGTTTTTAGCTGTTTGGTTATGATGAAAGTGCACTCGCCAAAGTAATTGCTGAGATTTGAGAACATGGCAAACATTGCTACAATGAAATCCGACAGAGCAAGAAACACGAGGGTTCAGATCTGCAGTTCAGCCAGAGGATAAACTACTTTTTTATAGGTGAAACTGAAAGTGAGCACCCATAAAATGCACAGTAACACTGTATGCACAAACCTCTACAGCCTATACTGTAGGTCAAAATTACATCAGGATGTATGTTTGTAAAGGCCCCTGGATGCGTCAAACAAAGTCTAGTCTCGGCCAGACCTTTCTCCAAAGCGTTGTGTCAGCGCTAGAGAAAGGTCTCAAATCACCCATTATCATTCTGCTATACGAGAATAAATTGCTCTGGCTTGTTTGTATTTCGTTAAACCAATCACAATCGTCTTGGGCGGCGCTAAGCCCTGGATGCAGCGACGGTGTCCTTGCAAAATAGATAGTGGAGAAGCAGAAGGGGAGGATAAAGCCGGCAAAAATAGCCACCCAATGGCAGGCTTATACCCACAGTCTACATCTGCTGAGTCAGACTAAACAATACTAACAGTGTGTGTAGTTTTTTTCCAACAGCAGAACTGGAACTGAGCTGCATTCAACAACTTTTGCAACTTTCCAAAACAGACAATCCGACAATCACGGCATAAACAAGTATGAACACTTCTGCCTTAAGACGTGGTTTGACAACACATCAGAATAACTACTTCATTTCAAGCACTGAACCCTTAAACTGTAATGGATGTTTACAACAGTCAGTTTGGGTATGAATGTTAGCATTTATCTTTTTTTTTTTTCTCTTAAGTTTGTTTAAAGGTCCCATGGCATGAAAATTTCACTTTATGAGGTTTTTTAACATTAATATGCGTTCTCCCAGCCTGCCCATGGTCCCCCAGTGGCTAGAAATGGTGATAGGTGTAAACCGAGCCCTGGGTATCCTGCTCTGCCTTTAAATTAAATAAAAATTAAATAATTAAATAATTAAAGCTCAGATGGGCCAATCTGGAATCTTCTCCTTATGAGGTCATAAGGAGCAAGGTTACCTCCCCTTTCCCTGGTTTGCCCACCCAGAGAATTTGGCCCACCCATGAGAGAGAGACATCATGGCTTTCAAACGAGCAAAGTGCCCCCCCTCTCTCCTCCTCAATAGCTACAGACACAGAAATGGCACATCTTAAGGAAAGCTCATTGTGGGACTAGCTCTAGTGGCTGTAATTCTGCACCAAGGCTGAATTTCGGGAAAGAGACTTCAGATACAGTATTAGGGGACCACTAAGGTCTATATAAAAGCATCCAAAGAGCACCATGTCATGGGACCTTTAAAATCTGCATGGTTGTCTGACTGCTCGTGCTCCATCAGACTTCAACACAATATCGCCGTGTTCCCAAATCTTACCAATTCATTTTTTTATTCAAAAATAAGACCCACACTGAACATAAACATAATCAATGTGTAAAAGCTCTGCATGTACTGTATATGCTCTACACTGACTACGTTTACATGCAGCCAATAACCCGTTAAAAACCGGAATATTAGCAATAACCCGGTCGCGCACGGCCATGTAAACACCGGCAAAAACCCGAATATGCTCATATTCCGGTTTTCAAAAACCCGAAAATGATCCCTGGGTTACCCCTTTTCTAACCCGAAATTTTGGTCATGTAAATGTTCTGCGCATGTTCTATTCGCAAGGAATCTTGGTCTTTTGAGTAGAGGAACTTCTTGTATGCGCCAGAAAACCTGCGCGCAGTATACCGGAAGTAAACAAGAAGTAGAGGTAAACATGGCGAGACGCAGCACAGCACCACACTTTTGGAGCGAGGAGGAAACCAATTTCTTCATTAGTGTGGTGAAAACCATGAATATAATGTCTTTTGTTGACGGCAGAAAGTACCGGGAGATAGTGAGATTTATAAGAAGGTGACCGAAAAGTTACGGCGACAGCGGTTTGTCCGTACATCCAGACGCTAACCGTGCGTCACCGTTTACATCGGGATATTGCCAATTGATTACAAATGCCATGTATACAGGAGTAACTCTCTCTGCTCACGCATGTAAACGGGTTATTCCGAATGTTTCAGAAACCCGAATAGTGACCTTAACCCGACCATAACCCGAAAATTGACAGCTTGTAAACGTAGTCACTGTGTGATCGCAAAACATTTGGTTCATACCATCAAGTCATAAAAATCCCATTCCTTCCTGCAGACTATGCAAAAGATCCAGTTGTAAACAAGACAAAAAGAAAATGAAATGCGTCCTCTCCAGTAAAGATGGAACTCTCTCAAGCATACAGAAGTGTAAATGAGAGCGTGTCAAGTCCCTTCCCGATCCCCGCTGGAGCTGAGACTCAAGGGAAGACCAGGATAACAGCCAAGCCCTGAAGGAAGTGAGGAAGTCACTTCTCGCAAATCCCAGGGGTCACTGACGTTACTACGGGGCTGCTGGGCCATCGCCATGGTACCCTGCTTTCAGGGAACACCTGGCCAATCACACTAGTGATGTGAAGTGTAAACACATTTACACTGCAGTACATCCAGTGTTTCCCATACATAGGTTCTACTTGGGCGCACCGCCCAGGTAGATTGAGACCCGCCCAGGCAGATACAATCTGAACACAGACCAGCGGCCTCTAGCACCTCCCCCGTGTGAAGTTGTGCTCCGCGTGCATGACAGCGTCAACGCTTCACTTCAGGATAGTAGCATGCTGCTGGTGGTCTTGCGGTGGTATTAACCACAGTCTCCTCCACTCCATAGCTTTATAATGGAGCTAACCGGAGCTAACCGCTAACAGAGCTAATCGTTGCTAACTGAGCCTTCAGTTGTCATTCTCCGTGTCTGAATCCATGTATTTATGGACTTAAGCCCGAATAAAACCCGAAATGTTATTATTGGCTGTAAAAGTTTTACGGAATAAATCAAAAAAATGAAGAAAGATACAGACAACAAAGACAATTTCTTTTTTTTTTTTTTTTTTACTTTAGATAGCCTTAGTCTATCTAACCAACCACATTTAATTGACAAAGCACATCATGGCTACACTTCATGTGTATCTGTATCATCTTTTAGTCTGATATGTTAAATATGTAAATAATTATTTATTTTGAAAGTATCTGTTAATGTTATGTAGTCTGGTCATTGTTTTCAATAAATAGTTCATAGAGTTTGGAGGGAGGGAAAGGGGTGGAGCGATGACCATCCTCATGTATAAAGCAGTCTGTTGTCGTGATATTTTCTGACAACAATATTTTTTACACATAATTTGTACTTGATTGATACTGCCACACATATTTAATGCTCCCACAACATGTTTTCAGTGTTTTCATTATTTCAGTATAGGGGTGTCACAAAATGTTATAGTATAGCATGCCAAATAACAAATCATAAGGTAAGGTAAGGATTGGATTAAATTTACGATTTAAACATATTATTTTGTAGTGTACGCCAATGCCACAATAACAGCCTAGATGGCAAACAACAACGGTTTGACTTTCAGAGTTTACGAGGTGCACATGAATGCATTATGTAGTCCTGTCGGAGCCCACATCTTTTGCCTTCTTATTAACACAATAATTGTCAACGGTGGACCTTCAAAAGGACATACAAGTGTTGAATTACTAATAAACATGGTGTATTGCATTAGAAAAATGCTCTTTTAAAAAGGTCATTGATAACACACATTGTAACCTAGTGCTATTATCATATGGTTATGAATGACAGCTGAAGGATTACATGTTCCCCTACAGACTAAGAAACGTCTAGAGTCTCTTAAGTCTAGTCAAGTTAATAAGTCTCTTGGACTTATTAAAAAGTTTAAACCCCCCAAGAGATGAACTGAAAAGTACACAGTGGTCAAGTTCTGAAAAAGCCGTTTTCTCTTACAGTGCTTTCAGATGGCCAGCAGCTCAATCCACAGCTCACCAAAACGTCCATTCTGTCTCTACTGAGCCGATCAACCCAAACGTTTGGCAGGAACTGACCATTAGCAGCCAGGTTTCCCTGCCCACTTTATTTCCTACAGACGTTACAATAATTCTGTGAATAAACATTATGCCTTAAGAAATACACAATGAAAAGTGGATGTCTGCCATCCAGGGTTTCCCTTTTTTACTCACTGAAATGAGTACAGTAATGATGATAATGCCCTCCATTATGAGATGATACTGATATTAAGAAATGTGGTTTGGGTAACAGGTTGCTCATTTCCAGCTAACAATGCTAACCTTATTTGCTCAGTAGAGGACCACGTCTCACCAACAGCAAGTCAAAACTTCACAATTACCACACTACATAACCTTTGTTCTTTCTTTTCAATGTGATGAAAGTAACCAACTCACACTTGAAACACAGGTGAATAAAGTGGGGAATACTGACCAGAAAGGCACAGGCTGCATAATGTTATAAACTGGGCCCATATTGTGGGATTCCTCAGAGAAGCAGATGTGCTCCAGCTGACTTACTCTGTAATCCCACCCCACTCTCTGATCCAACAACATGCACACACTCCAACACACACATACAGTGCAAACAGAGAGAACATAAACAAGCGTTATCCTTTGATCGTTGTGCGGCAGAAAAAAAGGCATTACTGTCTACAGAGGTCACCGCGAAGGAAAATGTGTGGAAACTCGCATTTCGATGTGCAAATAAACCAGCAGGGACGGAGATGCTCATATAACATCAAAGCAACAGTCAATTCAAGTCCATATTAACAACCACTGATCAAATAACCAGACTTTGCACACACACTCACACACACACACACACACACACACACACACACACACACACAACAGTGAAGGAAAAACTATCACTGAGCTAAGCCATTATAAAGAATCGCTCCTGACCAACCCATCAAGCATCCAATCCCCACTAATTGGAGACGAGATGTGAGGCAATATATTCAGTGAAAGCACCTGCATTTTCAGTATGATGTTAGTTGCCAAGCTTGCAAAGGCAGAGAAGCGTTCCGCTATTTGCAAGTTTAGAGGACCATAGATGTAAAGAGGTTGGCACCACTGAAAGTATATATCCCAATGTTAATATACATATGAAAGTTTACTTTAAATAATAACCTCAATGTCAGTCAAAATTACTACAAAACTATAGTGATATGTTTTGCTCATCTGGAATAAATATTTCAACTTTGTTTCTGAGAAATTGTAGTTTTTCTGTTTGGAATGTCAAGCATGTAATACTACAGTACCCCTGATTCCCAGCAGCCATTGCTACGGTATAGAGAGGCAATGTCCTTTCCTATCCAGTGGACCCCATGGGACCTTATTTCGGAAGAAATATGTAAGGTAGTGAACGGGGAGAGACCAAAACTTGTTTGATCCCGTTTTAATTCCAAGCCATAATTTACACATATGATATTCGTCATTTCAAAAGATAATTTTGCAAGTCAAGAAAGTCTCAGTTTGTCGTAGAACCGTTGAAGTATAAGACTGTGAGAATACGTAATTAGAAAGACTACACACTTCAAAGTTGCATGGGTGACGTCTCGCTGAAGCTACGTTGCCTGTGTCTCATGGACGCAATCACAATGTTGGTGTACAATACCTTCTGGGTAGACAACTCCTGCGTCCTGTCCTGAACAAACGGGGGCGAAGAACAAAAATATGTACTCTTATCTCATTCATCTAAAACGCATGTTTAATACTTTCATATTTCAACACTTTGACTAATGTTAGGTTGGAGACCTAATTTACCTGTTGGGCCACACAAAATGACACCACAAAATGACACCACCCACACTAGCTGTCAGTCCGACCAGCGGTGAGATGTTGCCGTTCGTAATGTTAGATTTGGTTTCTCAAAGACGCTAGCAATGCAATGCAACACAGTACAGAAAATAAGCACAGCAGAAACCGAAAGGTCGGACCTCCGTGTTAACCTATTTATCTTTAAACGTTGCCGTTACGGCTAATGATGACAATAGAAATAAACAAGTTTGGCGGTTTCACATATTTCTGCAATTTAAATCAATGGCTATTTGTCTACCCGGAAGTAATTTTTGTGTTAGCTGGACGTTGTGTTGATTAGGTCTATAAAGGTGATGCCAGTGTGACAAGATTCAGAGTTCTATCAGATTCAGATTGTTCTGTCGTCACAATTGGTACAAACTACCACAAGTTCACCTTTGTGATGTTTGCTGCTCGGAACTTGTAATTGACTTCTCTACTAAAGAATGTCTTGTACCTTGGATTTTTAACAGTCCTGTTTTAACTCATGCTTTTGTAGTCTAATGCAAAGTTGGATGGATACTTTTACTGGTAAGCACATCTTTATGCCATGAAAACATTTAGCTAGCTTGAGCAATGCCATGCTGTAGCTCATCTATGGAGTAATAATAAGAATAAACCCCTGGGCACGCAGCATATATAACAGCTAAACTTTGGGCACAAATCTTTAATGACAAGTGCAAGCTGTCTTGACCATTCTGACCTTTGAGGGAAAAGTGTGCTAAAGTATTATTAGCACCATAGATTTTGTATACAACTATATAAACTGTTTCACAAAAGAGGATGGTTTTTAGACAGTTAAAGGCCCTGACACATCAACCCGATGGCTGACCGTCAGCAGAAAAGGCAGTCAGACTGATCAGTACAGCACGTGCGCCAGACCTAATACATCTCCATAACAGCAGGCGGCGCTAATCTGTATTGTCGCCCAAAAAAGAAAAAACGGAAATGACGAACGCGTCACGTGGGTCTGGCTTCTCCAGCCGAACATAATGGCGGCTCGTTCAAAATACGATCTCGTATTTTATGAAAATAGTTCATTGAAACATGTTTCTGAGAGTAGTCTGTCACTCATCCGGCTCGTCATTTCCGGGTTAGCACTCACCAATCAGATTGGTCATTGAGTCTGACTGCCCACCCTCCGACCCTGCAAGTCAGGTCGGCCAAAATGAAGGCTGACGGCCCCTCCGACGGACGACGGCACGGAACACACCAAACAGACTCCAGTCACTGGCCTCGCCAGACTGTCCGACGGCCGATTATCGGGTTGGTGTGTCAGGGCCTTAAGAGACAGGAGTCCATGGTACAAACAGCTTTGTCTCCTGAATAAGCTGCTAGCTAGCTAGCTAGCTTGGAATGCAATTGTGAGTGATATCACATTCCTGGCCGGCTAGCATGTGGTTAGCTCTCCTGCCAAAGTTTTTTTCTGGCTTTACTATGGGAAATTTGAACTGGTTAGGCTACTTATTTACTATGTTGTTCAATCTAATCATACATCACAGCGGCTATGCTTTGTTCAACTGTTTTCCAAAGCTCATGTGAAATTCCAGATACAATTGAGAATAAGTCAAACTGAAACATGTCACACTCATGGAAGTCATTCCTCCAGACTAGCAGCTTGGCAGGAGAGCCGAGCAAACTGTGTGACACCCAGAGCCTCTGAATCCAGCCTAAGCCAGCAATTCTTCAGAGGACGCCGACAACATTAGCTAGTCTCAACAGGACTCAACAGGATCTGGACTGGATTCATCACATTGGCCATGTCCATCTTTACAGCGGAAGCTATGTAATTGTTGTCTGATTGACGACAGAGGCTGGGCATTGTGTGTGTTTAACAGGGTATTAACTCACTCCAAAGGTAAAGAAGGGTGTGGCTTGCTAAAATGTGTTTTCAGTGACACCAACTGAGGCATAGTCCCAAAATATTTAAATCAAAAAGTATAAATGAGTTGCCTGTGCAATGCCATTCAACTTAAAGTGCCATACAAAATTCAACTTTATTTCAGACACACAGGTCCATATCAGTATACAAATATGTAAAACACAACAGCAAAGACAAGACAAAAAAGTTATATAAATTAAAGTTCATCAGATCAAAGTGATTAAAACACATAAACAGTTGTTCCAATGTTTCCAAAAGCAAGAAGTGTACCTTGTGTCACTCTGTGTGGGGTCAGTTAAAGCCACCATAGTTACATTATAGAATAAGTTAAGCGACACATAAATGTGTACATGAAATTTCTCAACACAGCATGAAAGGGGGAACATTACTTGTTACAAACATATGACTAGCACTTTTTCATCTTGGCATTTTGAGCATACGAATTCCATAATAACTGCTTGAGTCACGCTTGCAAAATATGGTCACCAGAAAAGAAGTTTATCTTTTTCGTCTGTTGACTCACCCAAGGTGTTAAAGACATTTTACAACAAAACATGAATATGAGGCAAAAGAACAGAAAGTCAGCTCTTGATTGGAGGTTGTTTTTGGGCCACTGGGGTGAAATTATGTTAAAGTGACACAAAAGCAAATATCAACACCCATTTTGAACTTGTTTTATATTCCGTATCGACTAGGTGATATAGAGTTGGTGGTTGGAAAACAACTGTTGCCACTCACCGGACGTCATTTTGCTGCTGCGGTTTCTTCTGCCCAACCAGGTTCACCGTTCTTGCTTTGATAGGCTGCTCTTCTCTGAAACACACGGGGTTAGGAAAATGCTGTTAACATAAAACTCCACTGTTAACTCTCTTCTGGTTTCTGTATTGAGTTTATTTATTTATTTCCAAACTCCCTATTTACACTTATTAACAATGGCTGGCTAACGGAATTCAGTTAGTGTTCTGTAGATTTTTGGGATATTTATCTGCAAAATAGGATGACAGTCTGCCTTTGTGCCCTTCTTGTGTTCATAAAAATTAAAATAGCTAAGTATGAGCGTAAGTCCAGACTGCATTTGACCCTGGGTTCATTTCGCTATACTAAGCTTTCCTATGAGTAACTGTTAGCTTTCAAATATTTTCCTTCTTATCCTCATAAAACCTGTTCTGAGTATTAATGTTCTCACTCCTATGAATTGCAGCCGAGTCCTGTTTTAAAGGGTAATATCGGGGTTTTTGTTCAACCTGGACTCAACCTATTTTCTTATGTTTTTGTGTCTAAGTGACTGATGGGAACAACAATCTTTAACATTGGTCCAGTAGTAAGCAAGATCGCTACATTCGGCAGTTAGCAAAACAAGCTACAATGTAAGTTAATAGGGCAGTTGTCCAGCTTGTATTTACGTTCACAAAAGTGCTTGTTTTTTCACTGACAGGCTCAGATTAATATTCTAAGTGTCTGACAACATTATGGAAAGGATTTCTAAGGAGGTTGACCTTTTGTTAAAGAGTAAGATCCTTTTTTAAACATAAAAACATCAACGAAATTGCGTTCGCTAAACCCACCAGACTCCATTTAGATAAACAGTAATTTTAGCATTGTAAAATACACTTCATTCAAAGTCGACAGAAACAAAATAAAACTATGAAAAACCGTTTTGGGTCGTCTTTCCACCTTTCCAAACATCACAACTTTAGTTTTGGTTGAAATAAACTCATAGTTTACCGATTTACATGTGAAAATATGTTGGCTCTATACACGTTAAAAGCGGGTTTTTTTTATAACAGAATATGGTGGGTTAAGCACTAGCGACCTCGAGCTGTTTCTAGTTAAAGAGAAAGGTCTTAAATAGGTTTTAAAAAGGCCTATCTCTGTAGGGATCCTTTCCATAATGTGAATTAGAATATTAATCTGAGTCTTTCAGTGGCAAAATAAAGCACTTTTAGTGCTTACGGCAAAAACATAGGAAAATAGAGTTCAGGTTGAAAAAACAACCTAGCATAGAAGCTCAGTACAGCTATTTTGTGTCACCTGAGTTCAAATGACATTGTAGTCACTCAACCAAACGAACCAAACCAAAAAAAGGCAAATGCTCCAAATACAAACTGAACTGCTCATCCACACTCTCATTGCAGTGTGAAAGATACCTTTAGGCATCGATGACAGGCCTTACACAACAATGACATGCTTTCAATATGTCCACTGACACGTTCACGGTGTGATTCAAAGCCATCTCATCCATAAACATGAACAGTGGGCTCTGATCAGTCAGATCACAGAGGAAACTCGAGAGAGAAATCCCCACCAACACCCACACTGTCTAAAACAGACATGTCTTTGTTTCGTCAATACTGTGGGTACAACTCCAATTATGAGACACTTTCTGCACATTAGGACTGGTGACATCTCTTTGTTCCTAATGGATTCTAACCATCATTTGCTGTACTGACTGTTTAAAATCAGTAATGATTGAGGTAATGGTGACATCCTTGGATTACACTGGTAAAGGATACTGCGTTACTTACAATATGGACTTACTAATGCTACTTTTCCACAAGTGAAGCCATTTTAAAATTCAGCTTAGGTTTGGATTTTACTGGAGTTAGTTGTGTCTGAATACAAGAGTAAAGGACCATACCAGTGTGACTGGAAGTTTTAGCTTTTTTGTATAGACCGAATCACCATGATGCTGCGGCAACACAAAAATCACTTCCGGTCCCGTGGACAAATGGCAGTTGGTTTAAATTGGAGAGATATGTGTGTATGTATATGGAGATTCTGTTGTCATTTTCAGCCGTCACTGTAACGTTTAGCCTAAAGATAGGTAAACTTTAGGGCTGCACGATAGTTTTTAAAAAAAGATTTAAGTATAGCATAGCATAGTAGTATGTATAAAGTTTAATATTCACTGTGTAACAGGGAAAACGTGTCAGTGAGCAATATAACATGAAACACCATCAAAACTGCTCTATATTCTTATGCAAGGATGAGAACATACTTGTAGATATGAGTGTTTTTCTTTAAATAAGCATGGAACATTGAACAGTCAAACACAGCACATTTATCACAAAAGCTAAAGCTATAATTATTAAAAGAAATTCCAATAAAAGATATAAGCACTTTCCTGTAAACCAAGATTTCTGAAATGCCTCAGTTCAATGGCATAATCTACATATTGCACCTTCTACAATCATGTTAAATAAAGTAATGAAAAACCAACTGAAAATAGGACATTTCTGTAAACAACCTGTGATATGTAACATTATTGCAGCATTTTTCTAGGGAAAAAAACATTAAATATAATAATATAAAGAGGAATAAAAAATGTTAAACCAAATGTTACACCAAACATTCAACTACATATTCACATGCAATTAATCGCGGTCTTTACGATTAGCTAATCGCATTCATTGCAAACCCCAATTTGGATTTGAAAACGATTAATTGTTCAGCTCTAGTGAACATTGTGCTCCTATCTGACGTTTCTGCTGGACTTATTTTCTGTCCTGTGTTGCTTTGCTAGCGTCTTTGATAAACCAAATCTAGCTTTAAGAACCATGACATCTCGGACTGAATGCTAGTGTGGTGGTGTCATTTTCTTTAGCCTGTGGCCCAACAGGTAAATTAGGTCTCCAAGCTAATGTTAGTGAAAGTGTTGAGGTATGAAAGTATCAAACATGCATTTTAAATGAATGAGATGAAAGTATATACATTTGTTACTCTTCCTCGTTTGCTCAGCGCCATTAAATTGTATGAAAGGGACGCAGGAGTTTTGTACCCAGAGGTTCTCACAAACAAACATGAATGGGTCAATACTCCACATTTTTAATGACATTTTCAAATGCATGCTTCACAATTCTTTTTTATTTCTGTATTTGCTGTAACATTTCAGGCATTCATTGGTTTCCATTCACTTCATTGCTTGGTTCCAGTATTTCATTATTTTTCACAACTTTATTGTGTATGTTCTCACAAACCAACATGTGACAGAAAATGCAGTTATAAAACGCTTGGTTTCCAAGCTTACTGCATTTATATAGCACCTTTCTACCTATCCACATACCACTCACACATACACCGATGGTGGCAGAGCTGCCATGCAAAGCGATGGCCCACTACATGACGTGCCCATTGGCTCGCTGCTGCTCAGTCAAAAGTAGTCTCGCACTGCCAGACCCTCCTCCGCACTGCGGAGGAGGGTCTGGCTAGTCCACACAACATTCCGGGATGGGAGAAAAACATGCTCCGGCTTATTGGCATTTCTTTAAACCAATCACAATCGTCTAAGCATCGGACAGAGCCACGGTGCCTCTGCAAAATAGCCTCAGGAAGCAACCTGTTGGACAAATAGTCTAGCTAGATGTCTTGATTTACCCTGCAGAGATCTGAGGAGCAGTTAACCATAGTCCTCAGAAATCCAGTTTAGAATTACAACACAAAGAAAGTGGCGGAAGGTGACGGACATCCGGCAGAAAAGAGTGACGCCGGCGGAATTTCTGGCAGTCGGAAGTCGCTAGATTTATCGCTAGTCACTTTTTTGCATAAAAAGTCTCTAAAGGGGTCTGAAAAGTCAAGTGGGCAACACTGCCCTGCCCCCGCTGCTGTACAGAGGCTGCTACATGACATCTTTTGCGCATGCGTGATTGTTTGAAAGACACACACACACATATACACACACACACACACACACACATACACTGACACAGAGTCCTCGATTTATAGTTAGTTCAGATAACAATATTGCAATTTTTGCATACATATTATGCATTGTAGATCAGCTATCTTGCTCATCTACTGTAGTCAAGGAAAAACAGATGCAAGCAATAAATGCTCAAACACCACACACCTCTTCGCATTTTTTTAACTACTTTACAATGGATGTAGTGTGTTTCCTGTACATTCATTTAAGGCTGAGGCAAGTTCAACACAGTGAGGGCACTGACATCAACAAGCTCTCTGTGTAATGAAAATAAGTGATCAATTTCTACCCAGAGAGTATGGCTAATACTGACATTAAATGACTGCAATGCAATGCAATGCAAGAATTTCCTTCCACTGAGTTTCTGGTTTCACCAGTTCAGTGAGGTAAGGAGGGCAATCCTACCTGCTAAGCTGTCAAGTTTGAACAATTGTGCTTGATTGTATCAATAAAATGCAGGTTGAATTCCTATGTTTAAAATAGAGTGAGAGATTGCTACTCATTGGTCATCAATGCTTATTAAATTGTTAATTTTTATTTATTTATTATTCCACGGACTAACACCCATTGTCGTAATGCAGTGAAGTTTCGAATATTTTCTTATTGGTGTTTTTTTTTATATATATACAGATTCCTCTCAATTCAAGTGTGTTTTCTATCAGTTGGAACAACCCCTGGATAATAGTAGGCAATTGGTGATCATTTTCCCTTAACATAATTTGAACAGTTTTCTAATCAATCAAATCTTGAAATTGGAGTATTTTTAGTTTAATAAATATTGTATTGTATCTATGAAGAATAGATGTAGCGGAGGCATACTATCATTTACAGTTTTTCCATCTTTCTTTCTGTACAAGAAATTCATTTTCATCATATAACAGTTTACCTCATGATAATTATTGACAAGACATTATTGTTTACCCACAATTTATTTACCATTACCTCATTGTTGCTGTGGCGATATACCAACAGAGAGGTACTGTATGCATACATATACTGTGAGCCTATACGCTTTCAAAGCAAGCGGACTGATGGTGAGTATATCTCAAAATTCACACAAGAGTAGTGTATTCTCGGCCTCTCTGCATTACAACCCACACTACCCTACTGCTAGAACACTCACCATGCATGTATTAGTCAACCAGTGCAGCTTTTCAGTGCAGATTGTAAAGACACACACACGCACGCATGCACACTGTTTTGCCATGGCAATCTCCATCCAAACAGTGATGAGAGGAAATGCTGCTGAAGCCAATATAGGTTAACACATGTCTGCGCTGAAAACCGCTAGAGTATGATATGAGTGAATCCATGGCTTCTAATACATTACTGAAAATGATGCATAGCCACTTAGAGCCGGAGCTATATATTGGACGCTTCCTTCTTTAGATGCAATGAATCGATCTTCCGTTCCAGTGCTGGGCTATCAGTCCGCACGGAGGGCTTAAAATAGAACATGGACGTAAAGCTTGAGGAGCGCTTCGCTTAGGTGGGTCGGCCTATCTTTCTATCAGCCCATCTATGCATGCAGCTCCATGCAGACCATGCAGAAAACATGAAAAAGGCATTGTTTCAACTTGATCCATTTTCTGGTCCTGTAGGAAACGGGGTGATGGATGGATGTGGGTTCATTTCTGCACAGTGATAAATAAATCTGGAGTAGACAATTCTCCATGCATGTATGGTGGTGGTATAGAGGAGGAAGAGGAGGAGGAGGAGGAGGAGGAGGTTTATGCACACAGTGAATATAAGTCACTACTGATTCAAAATGACATTACACAGGCACCTTTTCCTCCCCCTGTTATAGGCCTACTGGTTCTATAACAGCCTGTGCGATGTCTGTTGCAAGAGCACTGGCCTACATACAGTGCATACGGCTGGGAAAGGCTCAACCGCACCCCAGAGCTGAGAACAGCAGCTGTTGAGATGGATGCTGCACAGATAAAAGCCAACAGGGAGGGTTTTTTGCTTTTACTAGTCTCAATGCCAGGCTTCATTGAGCTTTTTTTTTTGTTGTTGCAAATTTCTGCTGCATCTATAAATTAAATATCTCAGGTGAAGTCCATATACTTCATTGGTGTGACTGATAATGATGATATTAGGGAGCAAAGTGCAGATGAGAAAGCAGTTCTTATTTTTCATCTGAATGGAGCGTGTGATGCTGCTGCCCTGCTTACGATGGGGCATGGTGACACACCCCTTCATCCTCCCACCATTCCTGTTCTTCTTCCTCCCTCCTGAGCAAAGTTACACCTGACCCACCACCACACTCATTAAGCCTCTTATAGGAGAGGAGCAGTGAGAATCTACAAACTGGAGGTGAACCCTGCGCTACACTGGCCCTTGCATGTTTTCTCTTTCACATAGCTGTAGCCTACATGGGCCTGTAGTGAGTGAGTGAGTGAGTTCTGTGTGGAGGGGACCTGCAGGATGTACACGCGCACACACACACACACACACACACACACACACGCACACATGCATGGTCAGATACAGTGGAGTGATGCTGACACATTTCATCCGTAAGAGAAAACAGAGGTGGATGGACTTAAAGGAAATAGCCCAGGCCAAGTCTCTCACACTCTCTCTCTCTCACACACAGACACAAACACACACACACACACACACACACACACACACACACAAACATATGCATGGTCAGATACATTGGAGTGATGCTGACACATTTCATCCATAAGAGAGGTGGATGGACATATAGGAAATAGCCCAGGCCCAGTCTCTCACACTCTCTCTCACACACAGACACACACATAAGCCACACACACACACACACACACACACACACACACACACACACACACACACACACAGACACACACACACACACACTTCTCCTCTCTCTCTTACTTTAACATGGCCTCCTCCTTCGCCTCCTCCTCCCGCTGCCGAGCCAGTACAGCCATGATGATCTTCCTCTCATCCTCCGTCAGATGGCTCAGGTCCGGCTCCGGGATAGCCGGGGCTACGGGTGGGCGCGGGCCGCCCCGAGGGCCCACCGAGGCGAACATCTTCCCCAGCACCACCACCTTCCCTCCCTTCCTCCCTCCTACTCCTCGTCGTCTTCCTCCTCCTCCTCGCCTCGGTCGGGATCACGGATAGAAAACCCGCTGGCGGAGCCCACGGATCACGACATGGCCCACGGACAAAGCGGCGGTTGGAGAGACTGATGCGGAGTTCCCATGGCGGTGGCGGGGGGCAGCCAGGGCGGCGGCGGCGGTGGCAGCAGTGTCGGTGCTAGCTGTGGTAGTAGAAGCAGCGGTGGTGGTAGCGCTTCGGTTCCTGGTGGCCGTTTTCAGCCTCTCTTTCTCCCTCTTGCTGCTCCGCTGTCTTCTTCTCCCCCCACCCCCCTCCCACCGCCCGCCCGCCCGCCTCTCCCCTCCACCACCTCCGCTTTACGGGGAGCCCATGTCTCCGGCGGTCGTGCGGGATGATGGCACACGGGAGCGGGATCTCGGTTCCTTCCTTCACGCCAGGCAGAGAGGGGGGTGTGTGGGGGGGGGGGGTCCCCTGGAGGCGGCTCAGGTCTCCGCTCGGTCCGGTGGGCTGGCTGTGTGGCTGCGGGGCGAGGCGGCGACTTCTTGTTTTCCAGCGCCGCCGCTGATACTGATGCTGATGCTGCTGTCAGGGAGACGGAACCGTCAATGGGACCGCAGCCCCTCGAGCGCGTTCACTTCTCTTGCGGCGGGAGCGCGCAGCCCTCATTTGAGAATGGGGGGCTCCACTCACCGTTAAGATGCGCGCTCACGACATCCTATAGCACACTGAGAAAATAAAGGGTTCCTCAAGAGTGCACTGTGGGTTTTATAGGACCATGATAAACGGACGTTTGGGATCACTTCGAAAGAAGAATCCCTTATTTTTTATTTCCCACCTTAAAACGATAGTTCAAATATAGGCCAATAAATTGATTAGCCTATAGGCTATTAGGCCTATAGTCAAAATAAGATACTTATTGTAATATTTGCACAGGTTTTTTAAGGGTTAAATTAGGCTATATCAACAGAATATAGGTTTTAAGGATGGATGGATGGATGGAAGGGCTTTGAAGGGGATTTTACCTTTTAAAACTGCCCTGATAACATGAAAACCGTCCCTTAAGTTTCACCTTAATTTGACAAATTAAGGGATGTCTTTTGTAATTTTTAAGGGGAAACTGCTTAAAGCCTCTGGTTAGACTCTGCTCAGGTTGAAGGTGGGCCGGAGCTTAGATGATAATTGATTGGGTCACTATCAATCAGAATGATAATGCCATCATTTGCCCTGCCCTAACAAGTGCAAAAAAGCAAACAGGAGACTCAGGAATATGTCATTCAATCAGCAGACACACCCACACAGTCCTGGGAAGAGGTCTAATCAACCAGATTAACTGAAAACACCTGGGTGTTCAGGGCCTTTAAAATCTACAAAATAGCATCTAACATATATCATTTGCTTATACTAAATCCATAAATTTTTATTTAAGGGGCAACCTCAGCAGTTTACTCGCAAATTGGGTTTCATTAACGGGTAAACTATGGTAACAGATCATAATTAAGGGCTTTTAAGGTGTAACACCCTCTTATATATGACCTTCCCTGAATGTTCACTCAATCTCAATTGAATCTTTTTTTTGGGAATTTATTCTTGTCTGGAGGGATCTTGCTTGTTCACTCTCTCCTATTCTCCTCTTTGGTCTCTTTACCTCAGCCATGTGTGTAGAGGCTGCTGAGACCATTAAAAAGAAATGTACGGTATATGCCTAGTGTACGTGAAGTAGGCCAAATAAATAAAATTATATTAGTAATGTATAACAAAAAAAAGAATGCGAGTCTAAAGAACCATTTTCTGGTACTGTGGGAAACCCTTCACAGTAAGAGTGTTTGCACCCTCCTCCTCCTCCTCCTCCTCCTCCTCCTCCTCCTCCACTCTCCCACCAATCACAGCGTGTTACATAGAATGACGTGCATCCCCCTTTTTTCTTTTTTTCTCCCATCCTCCCTCTCTCTCTCTCTCTCTCTCTCTCTCTCCCACTGCTTCCTTCTGTCCTTCCTCCATTCCCATCCTTCCAGCAGTTCCCACCACACACACACACACACACACACACACGCACGCGCACACACACACACACACACACACACACACACACACACACACTACGTCTTCATGCTGAAAAACAATCTGAATGGAGCCTGAGGTTTACCACACAGCCATGCACATGTATGGCTATAGGGTGACATTTACAGTATGTCAGTGTACAACATTTTAGTTATAGGCTGTGCGGAGAGGGGTTACAATTAAGATACACGGGAATGTGCCAAAGCTGGGAAGTGTAATTGTGTCACATTAATCTAAATTTAGAAACAAATGTACTTTATTGAATTATTTTTATCCACAGATCCAGATTTAGTAAAACTGCAATATTCATTGTAGACCACGATTTCGTTTAGAAATTGACAATATTTGTTTACAGTTAGAATCCTGTACCAAAATTAGACTATGCCACACTTCCATGAACCTTCAGGGGACCATACAGGTCCCTACACACTGTGTTGTAAACCAGTTGATCAGACAGTATCACTGTAAATTCATAGTGGATTGGAATATCAGCTCACAGATTTGTATTTCAGCACCATGGTCAGCTCACTGAGCTGCAGCATTATTTAAATCAGCTGAGAGGTGAAACATGTACTGAGAGGAGGAGTAGCTGCAAGTCTGGAGCCAGTAGCACGTTGGGAGAATAAGAAAAGAAGAAAGAAAGAAATATCTATGTGTGAGTGTGTCCGTCCGGCTGTCTATCATTCGAATATCTCGAGAACCCTTCATCTGATCTACTTCACACTAAAGCGTGGTTTATGCTTCTGCGTAAAATCTACGCCGTGGCTACGTAGGTAGATAATCGCCGTCACTCTCTCATTCGCTCTGCCAAACATGTCCCCAGCACACACACATGCTGGTCCTGCTAAGAAATCGACGCACACACCAACCACCTATTTCACTGTGTGTGTTTCTGAGTGTGTGTGGTTGCAGGATACACCAACGTTACAACCAAACTCGAATGGATATCCTGCAGGAACAAGCGTCCCTCTGCCATTGCAACTCAAATTTGAAAAGAGTTTGTCAAACTAACGTATAACACTATGGTTAACGCCGGGAAAATAACATTACCTTTGCTTATTAAATGTAACTTTATAACTGCGGTGGTCAAAGCAAGCCATGTTATATTATAGCACGCAAATGTCCATTATAAGATTAACAGGAATCTGTGGTTATCTGCCTTTTCGGAGTTAAAAAGCTCCATAAGCGATTGTGGTTGTAACAAGTTGCTGGCCATCTGTCACTCACACACCGGCAACAGAGAAGCATCTGAAAGGGCTCAGAGATAAGTGTCTCTCTTTGAGTAGTCTTGCATTACCAGACTGCTGTGGATAAGGTCTGGCTACACCACAGATACATTCTTGGATAGGAAAATAAACGCTCTGGGTTGTTTGTAGAGATGCACCGATTACAATTTTCTAGGCCGATTCTGATTTCCGATTTTTCTTTGAGTTTGACCTGCCAATACCGATTTTAACCGATTCCAATTCAATTTTTTCTAACCACTTTACAGCACACACAAATATTAATTTTTTTATATTTTCTTTAATAGAACATTTTACATCTTGCATAGAACATAGAACATTTCTTGAACAGATAATCGATCGCTATGAAATAGAACTATATAAATTACTCTTGGTGTGGGAAATTCAAACACATCAAAAACGCAATGTTATGGAAAAAACATTTCCTTCTTTTCACATCCAATATCCAACTACATTAAAAATAAAAGTGATATATTTAGCAAACTAAACTTCTGTATGAAAACAGGTAATGGCAATACAATAATATATAAATAACAAATAAAAATCAAATAAATATAGCCTTGCAGTTGCAGTATAACAACAGCGCCATGTCTTAATGCAACCATGGGCTTAGTAGCCAACGGTGGAACTGCATCCCTCCGGCCCAGACAGACTTTTCCCTTAGACTATGCATGGCAAAAGAAATTTCTGTATTTCAGCGGATAATTTTTTGGGGGTACATCAACTTACCAGCCCAAACACTTAAAGGGTCCTTGTTTAAAACGTCGAGTTTTTAACATTTTTAACTTTCACTAGTAGCCGAATCCAGAGTTATTAAACTAGGCATGATGAAAGTGCATAATGAACGTGAGCAGACCCGCGGCCCTGCACTGCATGCTCATCGGGAGGACAATCATATATGATTGTCCTCCCGAGGTCCTGTAGCTGTAATAATGGATATAGCCAGGGCTTAATTTGAGCCAGAACACGCCGGAACATGTTCCGGCACCTCCAACGTTGGATCCAGAACCTTTTTTATTGGATCCGGCACTTCCTGTGTCACTATGAAAAAATAATCGCCAAAATGAAAAAAAATAAATTACTTTTTGTGTAGTGTTCAATGTTGTTATGTGTCTTGTCAGTCTTTATTCCCCATTGAAGTTCCACAAAAAATCTTGTGTTTGCATTTTCGATGCGTTTTGAGTTTGAGGTTAGCCTCATTTCACTCAGGGGAAAAGGGTCAAAAAGACAACAAACTTTGCATAACTTTTTCAAATACGCTGGCGATCGTTTCGGCCGATCAAGAATGTGGAGACATTACATTTCGTACCCATGCAGTGCATGTTCTGAAATTAAAATAAACATTGCCCTGATGTACACACAGCATTGTTTAGGCTTTTTTAGTCAGAGAAGCTATAGGCAGTGTCATTTGTTTTTGTTCCGTTACCTCCAACCCCCGTTTTGAGTCACCGGATCCACCCCCACTCTGCGCTCCGGGACCTCCCACTTTACAAATTAAGCACTGTATATAGCTAATGGTTGTAATTCACCATGTATTCTATTAATACATCCATGGTATTATCTTATGATACATCCGAAGGATGTATGAATGGATGTATGCTGTAAATGTTAATACATGCCAAAGTGAAGTGTTACAATGAACATTGTCGTTGACTGTTGATGTCAATGACTGCAGGCTAACCTTAGTAGCTAGCGCTAGCTAGTATCTAGCTAGTAGCACGACATAATGATTACATCTCCTTGGTTGTCTAAATACATCGATCGTTTATTTAGAAAAGCATGTAAACGATCAGGAACAATGAAAACACAATGTTTAACGTTAGTGAATATTTTAGACAATGAAACTGCGAGTTCATGAGTTTGCCACGTATACCATGGATTTATTAAGAGAACGAACTATACTTGTATAGTAAATGTGCATGTTGCTACCGGTTGCAATGACAAATGACAAACTGTTGCTAGTGCGGCATAAAATCGGCATATGTCAGACTGACGTGATTCAATTACGGTCACCAGCCGGTCAATCGGTGCATCTCTAGTTGTTTGCATTTCTTTAAACCAATCCCAATGGTCTTGGGCGGCACTAAATTCCGGACGCAAATTTGCATTTCCTAGGATGGCGAAGGAATAGCCTGTCCTACTCGTTGCCTTCATTGGTTGGATTGGTTAGGGTTAGGCATTAGGAGTGTGATTGGTTGGGGTATAGTCTTGCATTGCCAGACCAAGTAAGGTCCCTCTAGGTGTGATATCATACACTCTAGCTCTCAACATCTCTGAAACAGTCTAAAAAGTTTGACGAAACATAAACCTTGCTTGATATCAGAATGCCAATTAATGCCAATAAAGTCAAAAGTCTCGAGACCCATTTAACTTTTAATAATTTTTACATTAAAGTATGGCAGCAGATCGGTGTGGCCCCAAAGAGGGGTGGTTTTGAGCTCTGTTCACATTGATTTACAGATGATTTCCCATTGTAGTCCATGGGCAATTTAGTGCAGTGTTTTGACATTTTCGTGAAAACCGCTAGGCAAATCTCTGAGAAAAGACATAGTACACCATTCCCGACCATTCCGCATGTGTTGGCATCACTGGACAAATGTGCAGGGAGATGAAGACTAAGAATAATATTAAAGGGGCGCTATGCAGTTTTGGCCATTTCTTCGCTTTTTGCTCGCAGGTTTCTCTATAGACTCCTCGCTCGGTCAGTCTGCCGTTTCCTCTTTCTCTGTTCCTCCGACAATGCATTCCTAGCTTTCTTCTTCTTTTTTGCTGGCTCTGCCATGACGATAGTGTGAAAAACTTTGCTACTTTGTTAGCTGGTTCCTGAATGGGCGTATGTGTGCAGTGCCGTGAAGCAATTTGTTACATCGCGAGACCTGATATCACGCGATACTTCCTGATCCTGAGGCCAGCGGCTTGCCGACCGAAAGTTGCAAGTGTGGTTTTTCTGCCCATAGGCGCTAGGGGGAAGCGAGACGAACACCATTCAACCCAAAAAAAGTCATATAACCATTCCAATGACTCTGAAGCTGTTCAGTTAAGGTAAATTAAGCTAAAAAAAACTGCATAGTTCCCCTTTAAGTATGACGAATACTAGTCACACTGAAAAATTCTCATTCTATTTCTGGAGTCGTTGGAGTTGTTGTTGATACATGAGCTGTAAGTTTTCATAATGGTCAGAATTTTTTTCGGAAGATGTCCCGCCAGACACCCAGTATATACTGCAAATGTACAAATATTGCAATACTTTAATCATATAGACTCAATCACCACTGTGTTACTTCCTTCAGTGATATATAGTAACTTAACAGACATTTATTTGAATGAAAGTCTTTCGATTACAATTTACATGCTTTAAAAATTACAGCTAGCCTGTATTCCGTCACAGTTTACATGCTTAAACAAAACATTTCATTGCTTGCTAGCTAACTAAAAAGTCAGTTAATTAGCCTGTAGCTATTCTTAAACAAAACATTTCATTGCTTGCTAGCTATATAAAACATCAGTTAATTAGCCTGTAGCTATTCTTAAACAAAACAGTTAATGGTTTGCTTGCCGGGTAAAAGGTCAGTCAGTTAGCCTGTAGCTTTTCCTTAGCAAAACAAAACATTAGCTACATTGTTTGCTAGCTAGTTAAAAAGGTAGCCTACTGTTACTTATGAGACGACAGAGAAATTCAGCTTTGCAGCTTCTCCTCTCTGGTTGCCAAAACAACCAGACACAAGAACAGTTTCTTCCCACAGGCTTTCACTATGATTAAAGCCCGAGACACACCAAGCCGATAATCGGCCGTTGTTCTGTCCGGCGTGGTCAGTGACTCAAGTCTGTTCGGTGTGTTCCGTGCCGTCGTCCGTCCGAGGGGCCGTCGGCCTTCATTTTGGCCGATTTGACATGTATAATCAGATAAAACTAAAGTCATGCTTTTTTCAAATTCAAAATTTAAATCAAATCTGCCCTCAATCCTCACTTCTCATGGTACAAAAATTGAATGTGTATCTAAGTACAGATATCTTGGTATTTTAATTGATGAATCTATTTCTTTTACCCTTCATATTGAGCAGCTAGCTAAAAGATTAAAACTTAAATTAGGGTTTTATTTCAGAATCAAATCCTGCCTCTCGTTCGAATCTAGAAAGAGGCTGGTCAATGCCACTTTTATGTCTGTACTTGACTATGGTGATGTTTTATACATGCATGCTTCCTCTAAAAGTTTACATGCACTGGACACTGTACTCCATGGAGCTCTGAGGTTCATCACTGGTATGAAAGCCCTCACTCACCACTGTGATCTATATGAACGTGTTGGATGGCCTTCTTTAACAACACGGAGACTTCAACACTGGCATACTCTCATATACAAGGCTATTTTAGGTCTCCTTCCATCCTACCTTCTGACCTATATCAATGTAAACAGTACTGGGACTTACAATCTTCGTTCCCCGGATCTTTTTCTTTATGTCTGTTCCTAAGGTTAGAACTGAGCTGGGGAAAAAGGCATTTAAGTTTGCTGCTCCCTCTGCATGGAACAAGTTACAGAAATCCCTGAAACTTACTAAACTGGTCTCAGTGGTCGCTTTTAAGAGGATGTTGTTTGACTTGGAGGGAATGACATCTGGCTGTAGATGTTTTACCTGATGTGTTTAGTATTCTGGTTGACTCTGAGGGATTTGCTGTTTCAGTTGTTTTATGTTCTTAGTGTTTTTGTGTATTTTGTATTGGCATGTATGTGTGGTTGTACTGCTGCTTGCCTTGGCCAGGACACTCTTGAAAAAGAGATTTTTAATCTCAACGAGTTTCTTCCTGGTTAAATAAAGGTTAAAAAAAAAAGAAGTAAGATAAACAACATAGCAAGAGAATATAATTATTTTTAGGCTGATAACAATTTTGTTAAAAACAATACTTTTGTGCTTGATTTCGTTTTTTTAACTGTATTAGGTGAAAATACTTAAAACAAGAATCTATCAATAGAACGATTTTCACAACTAAGAAAATTCACTTCTTTCATTTCTAACAAGTGTCTCAGTCCAGTGTACAAATCCTACCGTTACACCCCCACGCCAGTAGGAGAAGACAGTGCCTTTGCTCTCAGGTGACCGATTCAAGTCCTGTCATGACTTCCGTTTACAACACCGGTACACACACCTGGCTAAACACCTAGGCCACGCAATCGGCTAGTTTTAAACGGGCACTGCAGAAAAAATTCCCTGAACATTACTGCTGTGATGTAACGACGCGTACTTGCTTGCTCAACAGCTTTGACCGAAGGGAAGTTATTTAGGGCAGCAATGTTCAGGGAGAAAACCAAATGCTTTGCACATCCAACTACAACTGTCTCATATCAATAAGTAAGGAATTTAGGTAATATTGACTTAGGTAATTTTGAAAAATAAAAGAGGCCTATTTAAAACTTATTTTTTTAAAGTGCTGTATAAATGGAGTAAGAATGCATAGCCTACTACTACTACTACTACTACTACTACTACTACTACTACTAATAATAATAATATTAATATTAATATTAATATTAATATTAATATTAATATTAATAATAATCTAAATCTAAATCTTAAACCATGGTATAGTAAAATGTTTGACCTTTTCCTTAAATGTATTCCATTTGTATGAATCAATACTGCTAGTCTTTTTATAAAAGACTAACAACATTGATTTTGACATTCCTCAGTAAAAGCCACCATACTGAACGTAAAATGAGGCTATTTTACAAATATATCATCGCATATATTTTCTATATATCTAATTTTTTTATAGACAGTAAGTTGAACGTAGACTGCTTCAATAGTTCTATTTTATTTTGAAAGTGTAATTGTCATTTCCTGAAAGGGAGGTTGCTTCTTCTGATCTTTATTACCCTACTGCTCGCCCTCGATGATATTTTGGTGCGAAGCTCCTTCGTTATTTGCCTTCTTGTGCTAGCGGTATGATTTATATTATCTGTGCATGCAGGCTTTCGTGTCGCCTATAACGTTAGCTTTCCGTTAAGCTGTAAGCAAATAGGTCAGTCTTCAGGGTAAGTAGGTGCACTGAGTATTTTCATTAAGCAAACTATTAAGTACATTTTTGAGTTGTATACGTAGCCCTGGGTCGGTTGTTTTAACGTTACCGGTTGACGGTGCAGATATTAGCCAAAAGTAGCCAATACATCTTGCTCGGCTTACGTTATAACGTTACTCAACCTTCATGTGTCTCGTCAATTCAACATACCGATACACAGCTCACCAAGTGGCTCTCCTTTCATATATTTTCAAATATATTTGTATCCTGTAACTGAGCCAACTGTTTTAATAAAACGCTAGGTTAATGTAGTTTAACGCTAACCCAGACTGTAAAAGATTTAGCCCATGGGGGGTTGCGCGAGACCACGTTACAAGGCAAGGCAAGGCGAGGCAAGGAAAGGCAGCTTTATTTGTATAGCACATTTCAGCAACAGGGCAATTCAACTGCTTTACATAAAAACATTAAAGAGCAGTTCAAAACAGATAATATACGAGAATAAAAGTTACAGTGCAGTTTAAGAAATTAAACATTAAAGAGCAGTTCAGAACAGTTAAAAGCAGATAAAATACGAGATTTTAGGCTGCTAGTATGGGACTAGGCTCGTTCGAGATGAACTGCGCCTCAAAAATCCGCTGTCAAGTCGGACAGTTTTCCAGCCGTTTCCAGCAGCCTTCAGGCTGAACAGGAAGTCACAGAAACGCTGTGGTGCGATTCCGATTTAATAAAATGTTATCAGACCCATATATCAGCTCCTACACTGTTGTTTTTATTATGATAGAGTAGCTGTCAAAATGCTCTACATGCGATCTGTTGCTGATTTACACTGTAGATCTGTAATCTTGCGGTTAGTCAAACAAACATTACGGAGTTTAGTGTGAAATTCGTGTTGGACCTGAGACAGGCTTTATTGGCTGAGGCAATACCAATCTTTTTATCTAAGTTACTATCTAGTGAAGAAACACAACATTTATTACAGATGTTTTTTTTTAATGTCAGAAATGAGATCGAGAACAATCAATGAGGGCTTTTATTTATTTATTTGGATATTACCATTGGTGTGAAGTAAGTAAGTACATTACTTAAGTAGTTTGCTGTACTTAAGTACAAATTTGAGGTACTTGCAACGTTACTTGACTCGAGTATTTCCATTTTATGCTACTTATAGCCTACTGCTACATCTCAGAGGCAAATATTGTACTTTTTCCTCCACTATACATTTGTCTGGCAGCTTCAGTTGCTATTTACTTTACTCATTTACCCATTTCATAATCTTTCATACCTAAAAGATTTACTGAACTTAATTTGATATAGTGTCTTTGGAAACTTACAGTTGGGCAAAACAGGCAGTAATACAGGAAATAAAACTCACATGATCATGTTACACGTAGCTTCTTTAACACAAGTTTCTACATCCTGTGTTACATCTTATCTCTCCAAATTTCCTTCTCAGGTGATTGACATGTTTCCAGTAGTGGTGGTCCATGGTGGGGCGGGTCATATCCCAAAGGAGCGGTCAGAAAACTCCACTTCAGGGGTGCGCTCAGCAACCCGAGCAGGGTACACCATCCTCCAGAGAGGGGGCAGCAGCATGGACGCTGTGGTAGAGGCTGTGACCCAGCTGGAGAATAACCCCTCCTTTAATGCAGGTAATGTAAAAATGAGGTGTACATTTAGTAATCCACATAGCCAAATCTGCATGTTTTGCACATGTTCTATAGGCTTACATCTGTTATGTATTTGTCAGGGTAAAACAGTTGATTGGCCAGTCGCTTGCCCGTTCAGTCAGTTGTTTGTAATTGGACGCTAGCGTTAGGTGCTACACTATCTAATGTCGATTAGAAATGGAGTTCTTTAACGTCAACGACCACTGGCACCCGCCACAAAGAGTCCACACAGCTGTGGACCTTCAGTAGCTGCTGCAGCAACTCAAACCCAGCCAGATCAGAGCTGCTGCCTGGCTGGGTTCTAGTTGCTGCAGCCCCAACTCGACCCCAGTTGCAGCTGCAGCAGATGCTGTTTGCTCTCCTGCTGGCAAAGTAGTCTCCTAGAGGCTGGGAGTGAAGCGGAGGGGCCGCAGGGTGCGCTAATTGTCATATACGGTAGTTAGAATGCACCTGCTCATATACTGTGGTATGTACAGTAGTACCCAAAAAACGTGTGTGTCACTGTTCACTTGTTACCTGCATCGGGAGTTCAGAGTAAAGAAGACACAGAGTCACCAACAAGCCAATAAGCACACAAAACACTACATAAAGCCTAACCGAGGGAATGATGGTAACGGAAATTGCGGGAATCTTAAAGATGAAAATTGCCCGGCGCAACCAAAATTGTGTCACCAAATTGGACATTGGAGCAGAGTGTGCAGGAATAGGAGAGCAGTGACTGAGTGAGGTCACTGAGCAGCAGCAGTCGTATTTCCTTGGGCCAGTGAACAAAGCCGCTAATGGGTCATCAGAGAAGCTGTCAAGCTGCTGGTGGGCTCCACTCCGGTTGAGTTCAAAATTGACACGGGCCGATGTGAACGTCCTCTGTGAAGAGACCTACCACTCTCTCATCCCCAAAAGACCACTTGAGCCTGCAGCCATCCCATTGGCTAGCCCAGGTGGAGAGCTGCATGGGACAGTTCCAGAGCATGGTAACCAGAGATGGGAAGTAACAAAGTACAAATACTTCGTTACTGTACTCAAGTAGATTTTTCAGATATTTTTACTTTACTATTTATTTTTATATATATTTTTATTTTGTATTTTTACTTTTACTCCTTACATTTTAACAAGAATATCGATACTTTCTACTCCTTACATTTTAGAAAATTGGCTCGTTACTTTAGTTTTGTACAAAAGGTCGTCTATCAGGAGTGATTGTGAGTGCACGTCGGAAAATAGCGGACACGCTACTTTACACCGGCGAAGGTTGCGCGCCACCACACACGAAGAAAAAGTGAGAGAAAAGAGGATAAATCAGTTGAGATGGTGTGTGTGCGTCCTTGAGAACCGTAAGTCGTATAACTTATGTTGTCAGTTAATGTAAGCCTGTTGTTGTATTGGTCTATATTTCTTGCAAACTTAAAGTAAGTTAGCTAGTGATTTGGTTGTTTGTGTTCACCTTTTAGCTAGGTTGCACGTTGCTTGATCTTATTAAAGCATCAAAAGAGATGCTTTTAACAGACACACCTGGGGCAAAGTTGGAAACCAGAATCAGCTTTAAATATAGTCCTAATCTAGTCCTCACTAACAAGTTTCAAATCATTTCACTGGAGTTACCGTTATTATTTTTCGTGTCATCAATACCGAATTCAATCTAATTGGATCTAATTGGATGGGAATATACTGTACGTTGCACTTGATGCAGCGACTCGACAGATTCAGCGGCATTCATTTGCGGCAAATCATTGTGGCTTGATGGTGGTAACGTTATCACTAGTAGTATGGATGTTTGTTTATTGTCTGTTTAGTAATTCATATTGAATCTTTTATTTTCATTCCAGAAGCCATATTCGAGCACACACACACATACATGTAGATTCCTTTAAATGTTAAGGGGGAGATTAAAAAAGAGAAACTGGATCTGTGAATTCTATCTTACTACTCAGTCAGAATCTTATTAACATGGAGTCCCAGTCTCTGTCACAATAATCATATATGTCATGTTTTAGGCCTATTGGCAGACATCCATTTAAAATGTAGGCAATGGCATAAAAAGAGTCCACTGAAATTTCTCAGCTACCACTCTAGTTAGATTTGTGTGGTCCAGGCAGCTTTTCATAAAAAATTGTATTCATTCGTAGAGACTACTTTTACTTTTATACTTTAAATTTCCAAGCCTGTACTTTGTTACTTTAACTTGAGTAAAGAAGTTAAATCTGTACTTCTACTTTTACCAGAGTATTTTTTAACACAAATATCTGTACTTCTACTTGAGTACGGGAAGTGAGTACTTTTGCCTTCTCTGATGGTAACCTATAAAGGAAAGACTCACCCACTCACAGCATATGTTGTACGCGGAAACGCTGTCAATAATCTTCTCAGCAGGCTGCTTTCCGTGACGATGAACCTGGTGAAGAGGGTGGAGGAGACTGTGTGCAGCACAGGACATTTACAGGCATACGGCGAGCATGGGACACTAAAGACTAGAATACAGCTGAAAAACAATGCTCAGCCTTACGCCGTACACACAGCCAGGTGCATGCCACTTCCCATGCTGCAAAAGGTCAAAGAGGAACTCCAGAGGATGGAGAGAAATGGCATCATCGAGAGGGTGACACAGCCTACCAACTGGTCTGCACCCATGGTGCCAGTCTTGAAAAAAAGCACAGGTAAAGCCAGCATCTGTGTCGACCTCAAGAGGCTGAATGAGGCTGTTAAAGAGAACTATACATCCTGCCTACCACAGACGAAATCACAGCAAAACTAAGTGGGGCCACAGTCTATTCATCACTCTATGCTGCTAGTGGGTTTTTCCAAATGCCACTGCACCCAGACAGCTGTAGGCTCACTACTTTTATTACACCATTTGGCAGGTTTAGTTTCAAGAGGCTACCTTTTGGAATAACTAGCACGCCCAAAATGTTTCAGAGGAAGATGATTGATACTCTGCAAGGGTTAGAGGGTATTGAGGTCTTTATGGACAATATGCTCATCCATGGAGCCACAGTGGACGAACGTGACCGGCACCTCGAGAAAGTCATGCAGCGCATCGAGACAGCTGGATTGAAGCTCAACCGTGAAAAATCAGGCAAAGTCAGCTGCGATTCCTTGGGCACCTCATCGACAAGTCCGGGATCCAGCCTGACCCAGATAAAATTGAAGCTATACAGCAGCTGCCACCATCAACCAGCGTACACAAGCTGAAAAGGATCCTGGGGATGGTGAATTATCTGGGAATATATATCCCCAACCTCTCCACAGTAGGACAGCCACTGTATGAGCTCCTGAAAAACAAGAATGCGTGGACATGGGGTCACGCACAACAAACTGCTTTTGAGCACATGAAGCAGCTACTCACGACAGCACCAGTTCTTGCCTACTACGATGTGAAGAAGCCCACTGCTGTGTTGGCAGATGCAAGCAGTTATGGACAGGAGGTTGTGCTCCTCCAGCTCCATGGACAGCAATGGAAACCGGTTGTGTACTGCTCCAGACACCTCACTGAGGCAGAAACACGCTACGCTCTGATTGAGAAGGAAAGTCTGGCTGGCGTGTGGGCGTGCCAAAAGTTCTACAGATACCTCTGTGGGCTGGAACAATTCAAACTAGTAACCGACCACAAGCCGTTAGTGCCTCTCATTAACAACCGCAGCCTGGACAACGTGCCGTTGCAATGTCAGCGTCTTCTGATGAGACTGATGAAATTCAACCCGGTAGCAGCGTATGCTCCAGGTAAAACTCTGGTTGTTGAAAGCTAAGCAGGTGTATTACTACAACCATCGCCACGGAGCCCGGCCCTTACCTGTCCTGCAGCCAGGAGATGCAGTCCGATGCAAGTTGGATCATGAAAAGGTGTGGACGTTGCCAGCAGTGATCTCTGGCGAGAGCGTCAATCCGAGATCTGGGAAATATTCAGGTTACTACAATATGAACACGAAGAGGAAACGCACCAGATGTATGTTATTTGAATAAAATAATTTTACTTTGAATATCCACTTCTCCTCTTCATTGTGGCAAATTAGCTATGTTGCATACTTTAAAAACAATAACTGTTATTATTGATTGCTCTTTTTTTTTTAACCAAAATACACAATATTGATTCACGATGACAATCAACATTTTCAGTTTACAAAGAGCGAGTGAAGGCAGAAGTGTCATGGCCTTGACTCAGTGAAACTAGCTGGCCTTTCATCTACAGTACATGCCAAAAGTTTGGACACACTTTCTCATTCAATGTGTTTCCTTTATTTTCATGACTATTTACATTGTAGATTCTCACTGAAGGCATCAAAACTATGAATGAACACATATGGAATTATGTCACTGCAGGATGCTGTGGTAGCCATACTGGTTGCAGTATGCCTTCAATTTTGAATAAATCCCCAACATTGTCACAGCAAAGCACCATCACACCTCCTCCTCCATGCTTCACGGTGGGAACCAGGCATGTAGAATCCATCCGTTCACCTTTTCTGCGTCGCACAAAGACACGGCGGTTGGAACCAAAGATCTCAAATTTGGACTCATCAGACCAAAGCACAGATTTCCACTGGTCTAATGTCCATTCCTTGTGTTTCCTGGCCCAAACAAATCTTTTCTGCTTGTTGCCTCTCCTTAGCAGTGGTTTCCTAGCAGCTACTTGACCATGAAGGCCTGATTCGCGCAGTCTCCTCTTAACAGTTGTTCTCGAGATGTGTCTGCTGCTAGAACTCTGTATGGCATTCATCTGGTCTCTAATCTGAGCTGCTGTTAACTTGCGATTTCTGAGGCTGGTGACTCGGATGAACTTATCCTCAGCAGCAGAGGTGACTCTTGGTCTTCCTTTCCTGGGGCGGTCCTCATGTGAGCCAGTTCCGTTGTAGCGCTTGATGGTTTTTGCGACAGCACTTGGGGACACATTCAAAGTTTTCGCAATTTTCCGGACTGACTGACCTTCATTTGTTAAAGTAATGATGGCCACTCATTTCTCTTTACTTTGCTGATTGGTTCTTGCCGTAATATGAATTCTAACAGTTGTCCAATAGGGCTGTCGGCTGTGTATCAACCTGACTTCTGCACAACACAACTGATGGTCCCAACCCCATTTAATAAGGGAAAAAATTCCAATAATTAACCCTGACAAGGCACACCTGTGAAGTGAAAACCATTTCAGGTGACTACCTCGTGAAGCTCATTGAGAGAACACCAAGGGTTTGCAGCGCTATCAAAAAAGCAAAGGGTGGCTACTTTGAGGAATCTAAAATATAAGACATGTTTTCAGTTAATTCACACTTTTTTGTTAAGTACATCATTCCATATGTGTTCATTCATAGTTTTGATGCCTTCAGTGAGAATCTACAATGTAAATAGTCATGAAAATAAAGAAAACGCATTGAATGAGAAGGTGTGTCCAAACTTTTGGCCTGTACTGTAAATTAAAACAAGTGTTACTCTATAAAAACTATGAATTATAAATTCAACTAAATTTACTGAGCTCATATTTGTAGATGCAAAATAGTTTTTGTTGTTTGGATGAATCATTACCATGTATATCCGATTCATAAATTAACAATTTGGAAAAGGTAAAACCCTGATCTACTGGCCCAGGGGACTCAGTAGGTTATGCTGTTACTTATTTTTTGTCATACTTTTAATTTTCATATTAATCATTTCTGGCTGCACTCCCCCAGAGTCATTTGACGAGCACGGCTTGACCCTGTCAAACGAAGCGTAGTCTTCCTCCATAGCGCTGCGGAGGAGGATCTGGCTAGTCCACACAGCATTCCAGGATGGGAGAAAAACATGCTCTGGTTTATTTCCATTTCTTGAAACTAATCACAATCATCTTGGGCGGCGCTAAGTGCTTGATCGAGTAACAGTGCCTCTGCAAAATAGCTGGAACATGTCAAAGGTTGTTTTAGTCGTGCATTAGAAAACTCAGACTGGACAGATAGCTAGCTGTCTCGATTTACCCTGTGGAGATCTGAGGAGCAGTTAAACATAGTCCTCGTAAATCGACCAAAGTTTAAAATGCCAACACAAAGAAAGTGGAACATCCGGCCGAAATGAAGGACATCCCGCGGATCTTCCGGCGGCACCTGAACAATCCCGGAAATGAAACCCCGTTGATATAGACTACACAAAGCGTAGCTCATATCTCTTTACATAAATATTTTTTTCTACTACTATGGGCCAACAGTTAACATAGAAACGATTACACATACATGTAAATGCCCTCTGTAAATGGTGCCCTGCTGGTAGGTTTTACAACGTGACCTACTTTCACTTAGGAAGTACACGCCGAATTTAGCTTTATCACGGTAACCCCCGAGGTAAGATAAGTTGATACGACCCCGTCCCGTGCATACTCAGCTGTCTGACGGCTCCAGCATTAGCTTAGCCCAGCACAGACCCTGCAGGTAACTGGTTCCAACTAGCCTACTGCTCCGAATTGATTACAACAGTGAAAAGCCAACATGTTCCTATTTACATGTTGTGATTTGTAGAGTCACAGCGTGTACAAAAAAACAACGTAACATGAGACACAGCCGTCTTCTATCCATAAACAAACCGGGAACTATATATTCTCAGACAGGCTTGCTGCAAGCATATCACTCCGCCCAAGTACTATATTCTTCCGCCTGAGAATATAGTTCCCGGTTTGTTTACGGTTAGAAGATGGCTGTGTCTCATGTTACGTAGTTTTTTTGTACACGCTGTGACTACAAATCACAACATGTAAATAGGAACATGTTGGCGTTATTTTGTCACTTATTCGGAGCAGTAGGATTACTGGAACCATTCACCTGCCTGTTCTGTTATGGGCTGATGCCGCTGGAGCCGTCAGACAGCTTTACAGCACGCACGGAGATGAGAAGGGTATGTATCGACTTGTCTAACTCTGGGGGTTACGGTGAATAAGCTAAATTCCCAATAAGTCGGCTTGTTCCTTAAGTACGGTTCAGTAAAGTCAATCAGATGTCCGTGATCTGCGTAACAACAGTACAGTGGGACGTTTGCCTTCAACAGAGCGACAGTAATAACCTAATATACCATCATTACGGAGTTTAAACTACATTCTCAGATATGTTTGCACTGAATAACGCATTCAATAAACAGAAACATAACTCTTGCAGCGCACATGAACAGATGCGCAATATTAGCTCACACATAAAATAGCACCCTCGTGAATTAGCCTACTGTTGCTAACGTACATTCATAAATCCTGCATAACATTGTCCCGTACCTACAGGACCTCAGACTTACTTATTGATGCACACGCAGAGTAGTGTCGACAAACTTAGTCCAATGAGGGGAGAAAGGAAAGTGTGATAGCGTTCCACATTAACGCTTTTTTCTCTCTCACTCGAGACCGCTGTGTCCAACATTACTAGAAGGTAGAGCAAGCTACAACTGACAGGGAGAGAGAGAGAGAATGTATCACTACAGCCAATCCAGTCTGCTCAAAGCGATGGTCTTTTTCACAAATAGGTTGCACGTAAAGGGGGAAAAAGTAGCTTCCACTTAAGGAGCCCTATGTCTTGTCTTTGTGTCTTTGCTAGTTTAAGACCGACGCACTTTCCCGTCCAGCGCCCGCGACTAGGATTAGTGTGTTTGACAGGGTGGGGGGCGTGGCATCACAATGGTGGTTCTCCATCGTGATGTCGGCCAGCCATCACGATGGACGATGATATCGTCCATCGGCACAACCCTAGTCATCCACTCTCTCTCCCCTTTTTAGGGTGAGCAACTGGAACAGTGACAGGATGTCATCACTCGCAAAGTCATGGCAACTAAATAAACAACCGGGCAAGTAATAATAATAATAATAAATTGAATTTATATAGCGCTTTTCATGGACTCAAAGTCGCTTTACAGGGCAGGGTAGATTATAAAAACATAACAAAACAAAACGAGCAAACAAAACAAGTAGAACAAAACAAGATACAGATGAAAAAGGGAGGGGGGCAGGTGGACTATGGGTAGGCTGAGGTGAAGAGATGGGTCTTGAGGCGGGACTGGAAGATGGTGAGGGACTCAGAGGTGCGGATCTCTTGGGGGAGGGAGTTCCAGAGCCTGGGAGCTGCTCTGGAGAAGGCTCTGTCCCCAAAACAGCGCAGGTTGGACTTTTGGATGGAGAGGAGACCGGCTGAGGTGGATCTGAGGGACCGTGAGGGTTGGTAAGGGGAGAGGAGGTCAGTGAGGTATGAGGGGGCCAGATGGTGGAGGGCTTTATAGGTGAGGACCAGGATTTTGTAGGTGATCCGGTGGGAAATGGGAAGCCAGTGGAGTTGTTTTAGGACTGGAGTGATGTGGTGCCAGGATTTGGAGCAGGTAATGAGGCGGGCGGCTGAGTTCTGGACCAGTTGGAGTCGGTTGATGTTGGTAGAGCTGATGCCGAGGAGAAGTGAGTTGCAGTAGTCCAGTCGGGAGGAGATGAAGGCGTGAATGAGTCTTTCAGCAGCGGGGGGTGTGAGAGAGGGTCTGATTTTGGCGATGTTGCGGAGGTGAAAGAAGGAGGTTTTAATGACTTGACGGATGTGAGGCTCAAGGGAGAGGGTGGAATCAAAGATAACGCCAAGGTTGCGGGCCTGGGGAGATGGGGAGACAATGGTGCCGTCGATGGTGAGAGTGGGGTTATTGGTTTTGCTGAGTGTGGATTTGGAGCCGATCAGAAGGAATTCTGTTTTGTCGCTGTTGAGTTTGAGGAAGTTGTGTTGCATCCAGGTTTTAATAGCTGACAGACAGGAGTTGATGTGGGAGAGGGGAGGATTGTGGGGGGATTTGGTGCTGAGGTAGATCTGGGTGTCGTCAGCATAGCAGTGGAAGTCCAGGTTGAAGTGGCGGAGTATCTGACCAAGAGGGAGGATGTAGATGATGAAGAGGAGGGGGCCAAGTACGGAGCCTTGGGGAACACCTTGAGTGACTGTGGCTGTGGCAGAGGTGTGGTTGTGGAGAGAGATGAAATGGGATCTGTTGGAAAGGTAGGAGTGGAGCCAGCTGAGTGCAGTACCGTCGATACCGAGGTCTTTGAGTCTGGTGAGCAGGATGTTATGGCTCACAGTATCGAAGGCTGCACTCAGGTCGAGGAGGATGAGGATGTTGAGGGAACCGGTGTCAGCAAAGGTGAGTACACTTGTCACTTAATCTTAGGCAAAGTGACAAACAGCTAAGAAAGCCGTGACGTGGACTCCCACTCATGCGGCTCCCGTGAAATATGACCGCTAAAGTTTGTTGGACAATAGCATTGTGGAGCCTGAATTTGATGAATTTACTGTTTATCAGACACGAGATGAGACAAGAAGCTAACGTTAGCGAACGCTGCGGTGATGGTCCCTCTGCCTCTGACTCCCCGCTGCAGGAGACGCTGTGTATTCCTCCGACACGCTGTATTAATGTTACTGTTTTAAAGCCGTTTTCCAGGTTGGTGGGGGTGCATACCGCTCAAACCAACATGAAAAACGTAGCTAGTAATGTTCACTCAGCGTTTAGTTTTGTTGTTAAACTGTGTGTAAAATGAGCGGTGGCGTTAAATCACAGGTTTCAGATAATGGCACCTTACAGTACCGTCTATTTGCTGGATGGTTTCAAGGTAACGGTCGGTAGCTAACATTAGCAGATAAGCCCGTTGACAGCGACATTGTTCATATTTTGGCACGTTTCTGAACGTAGTAGTGGTCATAGTTACTGAAAGTTTGATGTGAAATGCTAAAAAGAAACTATACGCTGTTTTTCGGGTAATGTTCATTTTTGACGTTCAACACCAAACTGAAAAGTCAAAATGGAGCGGCCTTTTGCTTCTAAACAGTGGAAATGGACATCTATATACAACCTTTTACTCTCCTCCTGAGTGCTCGGTTTGTTTCAGAGATGTATTAGAAGTATTTTTGTTTCTGTTTGTTTACATGATGCTTGGGTGCATCTACTGACGCAACAATATTTTCAGTGAGTGTCCGAAATCTCGTTTGGTCGTTCCCTATGTAGTTCACTATTTAATAAACACTATATAGGGAATTGTGAATGAGGGAACGGTTTCGAACACAGCTATAGTAGATTTTTTGAACATCAAAGCATGTAACCTATTCTAGTAGACCCCAAGAGTACAAAAATGACGCTGAAAAGTAGTTTAATAGGGGCTCTTTAAGAATAATATAGTGCCTGCTCTTTCCTGCTTTGCATCAAGATGGGGGGAGAGATCACTTTTATGATTATTGCATGAGTTTTCCTGTAGTTCCACAAATAGGCCAAATGTCACCTCTGTATACAAAGGTTTCTTTGTACCCGGAGGAAAGACTATCAAATAATTTCTCAAATCATATTTCAGGGTGTGGGTCTGTGCTGAACATTAAAGGAGAGGTGGAGATGGATGCCATTGTGATGGATGGGAAAACACTGGGTAGTGGTGCCGTGTCTGCTGTACGCAACATAGCCAACCCTATACAGCTAGCAAGACTGGTTATGGACAAGGTATGTACATTTAAATATGGGATGGGCAAGGCATAAAATTGTGAATTGTGTAAGAAGAACCAAAATAACATGCATTAACTAGAGGTGTGACGAGATATCGCGAGATTAAACGTGACGAGATTTCTCATCGAGGTAAAAAGTGTCTTGTGATGTCAGTACACAAGTGCAGAGCAGCAGCCTTGAAATTAGCTTAGAAAATCCCCCGCCCGTTCTCCAAAGTTGACTCTGAGTTTACTTTTACAGAGCGATAGCTGAAGAAAAAATCTGCCTGTAAAACCCAGCGTTAAAAAACGTTAGAGTACAGCCGCCATGACTTTTTTTTTTTTTTTTTTTTTTCTCTCTCTCTCTCTCTCTCTCTCTCTCTCTTTTTTTTTTTTTTTTTTTTTTTTTTTTTTTTTTTTTTCTCTCTCTCTCTCTCTCTTCCCCTGTCTTGGCAGAGACGCGTCCACAGCGTGCAGTTCACTGTGGCGTGTGCACACTACTCTCTTTTACTGTTAAAATGAGTCTTTACTTTTAATGATATTAAACAAAGAGAAATGTTCTCCTTTCGTCCTATAATGGTCATAAACTATACTAGAGTAGCCTACTTCCATGTATAGTGCTGCAATTAATAAAATGCAAAGGAGGAGAAAAGAGCATCTGTCTTTACAAAAATCATCTGTTGAGTGTTTGATGGTAGTTTATTTGTGCTTTAGAACGTAATCACTGTGAAACAATATTAAAATAAGCTTTGTTTCTCTCTGTTTACTGTACAATGACAAATTCAAGTACAAAAAATCTCAACAACTCAACTACTGCCAAAAAATGCTTAGTTATGTTGTAACCTTGGTTCTCTGAGTGAAGAGACACTCTCTCCTACATACATATGGAGTAAGTAACAGCGGAACTGTTAGTTATACAGGAGAGAAGCCAGTCATTTGAGTTTATGACAAAACCATTCAGTGCTCTGTTTTCATTTTGTGACTTTCGATTGAATAAAGGACTATTTTTCCAGTCTTATTTCTTCATTGTAGTTTTCTGTAAAATAGAGTTAAAATCTTGTCTCGATCTTGTGAACCCAATCTCGTGTCTCCTCTCGTGAGCTGGGTGTCTCCACACCCCTAGCCTTAACCATTGTTATGGCTGCAGTCTAGTTGAAAAGTGACCTCAAAACACAGCACCAGCCACTGTATCGCATATGTTTTGGCTCTGCCCAAAATCAACAGCTTTATATTCACAGAACAGATCTAGAACTTCTTTTTTTCAAAATCCATGGTTTGGTTCGAGTCATGGTTTTGAGTAAAGGATCAATTTAGATTAGCCCAAAAAAGGGGGGAATTTAAATGATTAATTAAAAATGTAATAACAATAACTTATAACAATAATAACATATTTCACCAGTAAATTGCTGTTTAACGACAAAAACAGATGAGAAAAGGGTATTTTACAATAACTTTGAATGCACCTTAAGGTTTATCAGTTTCACGTCAAAGCACCATTTAGTCTCGTCTGTTGTTTTACCGCCAATAGCAGTGGCCAAGTGCTTGTTTGTGTCTTTAGCAGCAGACTGTTGTACGTCCCGGTGTTGAAATCCTCTACAGTGAAATACAGTCACACTTTTACACCGTTTAGCTGTCAGCATTTTAACAGTGTTTAATCCAGTTACTAGCGAACAGTAGGCTAACATCAACGTTATCTGCTGCTGAGTGTAACGTTGCTATGTTAACTAGTGTGACATGCAGCAATGCTTCTGTTGCCTCCAACATCTGTTTTGGGGCATCAGAGAGCAGCACAGGCATTTAAGTGGCACCGAAATCCGTGTTGCTATTCAGTCCGGTAGACCCCAGTGCCGTATTAGCACCGGGGTTTGGTACCCAACCCCGGCTCTAAGCCCCCTATTCTCGGGTAACTCAACTACCAACTGCAGCTGATACGACGGAGCTGTAGCCGGCTCTATCAACTGATTATGATTTTACAATGAACCGTTCACGTGAACAGCATTGCCTGTATCTTTTTTTATTTATCAGCCTACTTTAAGTAACAGCTACAGTAACAATTTATATCACATTATTATTATTATGGTTAAACTTTGCAATTAATCACAACTTTGCAATTTGCATTCCGAACCGTGAGTGTTGAACCGTACGGACCACGGACCAACTATGGCCCGTTAAACCACTATTCTTTTCTGATATCCTAGAAATATTCATAGAACCTCTTGCCATAATAGCAATATTTCGCACGGTACTGTAGAATCTCTGTCTCAACCAAAGCGGTAGAAACATGATAGCCTGTGCTACGCTCTTGGCTAGAAGGCTTGAACTGCTCAAATGGAATTTATTTTGTATAGCCTAAAAAAAATAATAAAAAAATAGTATGAGATAAAAATAAAAATCTGTGTTTTCCGTGTACAAATAGGTTTTGTTATAAGTTCAAAGATGTGTTTTATAGACGTGAACTTTGATCTCTATTTCATCTCTTTGATCTCCATTTAAGACAGGTCATGCATGTCTGACCGCAGAGGGGGCCAATCAGTTTGCCCGGTCCATGGGTGTCCCTGAGGTGCCTCTAGAGTCCCTCATCACCGACTACTCTCGCATGCGCTGGAAAAAGAACCTGGCACCTGATGCCAACCCTGTGGAGTGCCAAATGTGAGTCATAACCGGTTTGGATTTACAGCAGTTTCAAATGAAACATGGCAAAACCATGTCCAAAAAAGTCAAGATGTCCATAACAACTTCTCAATCCACTCCTGCTTCATTATACACATCTTATATGTTGATTCATACTGTCTGTCATTTTAAGGTGATTGCACAGCAGTCAATCCTTTAACTGTCTCATCAGACCAGCTGACCAATCAGTAAACAGATTGAACAGATTGTGACAAGAGTTTCGTAAAAATCTCGCCATAGAATACACCTGGGGTTCCTTGCTCAAAACTCCTCTTGAAGCCTCCTCTCTCCTCGTCTCCTCAGAGACACATTTAAGCCAGTGGAACATCCTCAATGATGGCATGTTTTCCATTTCTGGTTTGAGGAAGGAGGACAGGAGGGAGGATAATTAGCTGAAAGAAAAGCCCCCACAGATTCTCCTGGACATAACTGAATACACTTCTGTATTGCCTCCTCATATCTCAGAACCCCCTGAAGTATCAAAGTCAACATTTATTGGAAAGTGGGACATTTCTGGAACATACTGAGCACACAATGGCAATTTGGATTAAGCAGCGGGAGAAGTTTGAGGACCTGGATGTTTGCACAGGTTGTTTTGCTGGGACTCTGGGTCATCATTGGAATTCCTTGTGATTGCTGTAACTCCCAGCTGACTACAGCTGCATTCTCCACAAAAGAGCAAGCTACACACTTTTCAGAGCCGAGAGCAGTGACTTGATACTCAAAAAAGTTTTTTTTTATAATAAAATGAAGTCAAACCTAATTCTATTTGTCCTGTATGTTTTGTTGTGTAGGGGGAAGATGGGCACGGTTGGAGCAGTGGCAGTCGATAGTGAGGGCAACGTAGCCTGTGCAACCTCCACTGGTGGGATGCTGAACAAGATGGAGGGACGGGTGGGCGACACACCCTGCATAGGTCAGTCCTCACACATATAGTTTGGA
The DNA here is from genome assembly GCF_010015445.1 of Perca fluviatilis. Classification (NCBI taxonomy): domain Eukaryota; kingdom Metazoa; phylum Chordata; class Actinopteri; order Perciformes; family Percidae; genus Perca; species Perca fluviatilis. Next base: position 31,318,274 of record NC_053130.1, on the reverse strand, counting down.
ATGATATGCCTTTGAGAGAGAGAGAATGGACATCATAGTCTGACAACCGGGACCTTTGACCAGCATAAGTTCGGCATGTGTGGTTAATTAGTAAACAAAACCATGAGCTCTGTGTTTGCCAACAACATACTTTTCAACACTGCTGACGCATGTTGCAAAGTGCAACTATTTAGCCTTATGTTGGTGCTTGGCTTTGACTTTTTGTATTATATTGATATATTTTCAAAGAAGATATGGGATGAGACAATAAATATATTGACAAAGTTTGATGTTGCGTTACATAACCTATTTCTTCCGTAAAGCCGTGAAGCCGTGCCACTGTTTGCAACTCTCCTCTCTCAAACACTCCGCGTAACCCCGCCCCCACTCTCCTGCTGCGTCTGCCCGGCTCACTCGCTCACAACAGGGTCCAACAATAAGGATTGCCCAATGCCCCGGAGCCAGTAAAAAAGTTACATCGGGCCAGTAAATACAATCCACAGAAGTGGATTCTTGCTGCTTCAGGCCTGTCTAATCTGTCACTATCAATAAATAATATTGATAGTGTAATATAAATGGATTATACTTTCATGAGTCCGTGTCCAGCCTCACTCATTTAACAACAAAGGCTATCTGCTAAAAGATGACTCTGAAAACAAAAAGTTGAAACTACAATTGAGTCATCATCATGATGAAAATCACAAACATTGAAACAGAACATTGAAACAAAGAAATTATACCAGTTAAATAGTAATTTGCCTAAAAATGATATCCCAGGTAAGTGCAATACTAATTTGCTTAAAAATGATATTCCAGGTAAAATAGTAATTGGCCATTAGTCTGTTGGACAGAGTGGATCCTCTGCAGGATTCATGTCTGAACCTTTTAATGAATCATCCTTTGTCTGTTGTGTAAACCTCAGAGTGCTGTGGAGTTGATATTTACCGCTGCTACTCTTCCATAATAATGACGGCTTTGAACACTAACAGTATCAGTATGGAAAATTAGAACAATGTGGCAAGGTTGAATTATACTGTAGCCATGACCAGATTGTCAATAAAGTGTCAAAGTTTTTTAATGCCACTACAATGTATTTCTAAAGAAAAGCAGCTTCAGCATTATTCTCCCATCTAGTGAAATGGATGTGTAATTGCATCCCTATACTAACTGGTTTTATTTTCTGACACTATTAAAGGAAAAACCTGTTGAAAGAACAAACTGTAAATGTCTATTCTTTTCTGTTATATCGCCCATTTACCACAGTATGATTTAATTTCGATCTTACTGTATTGTCACATCTACACTACAAATAAACAACTTTGTAGCTAAAAAATGAATTAAATTTAACACTTAATTAGCATTTTCTTCTTAAATTGTCACTGCAGGGTGTGGCGGTTATGCTGACAACCAGGTGGGAGCAGTGTCAACTACAGGCCACGGAGAAGCCATCATGAAGGTTATTCTAGCCAGACTCATCCTGTTTCACATGGAGCAAGGTAACACACACACACACATTTTGCTTTTTCCATTGTTTTAAATTGTTACATTTTTCTTCTACACATTTTCAGCGCTTATTTCTACGTCCCATATTTTCTGATGTAAAACAAAAATGGAATCCTTTGTGCCTCTTAACAGACACAAAATGCAAGTTGGCCTTATTAAAGTCTCCTGCGAGGTACAGTCACGGCCTTTAATTCTCTCTCTTTCTCATAGTTAATATATATTAGGGATCGACCAATACTGGTTTGTTCAAGACCGATACCGATAATTAGAAGTTAATGATAACCGATATTCGGAACCGAGTCAAAATTGAGATTTTGGAATGTTACAAACTCCAACACAAAACTTTGTTGAAATGCTTTAAGCAATTATTTAATAAATTAGAAACGTTCAACATAATTATTTCCTGTGTAAAACCGTGCCTGTGTTTGCATCTCTCCTCTCACTCTCCGCGCAGCCTCGCCCCAACTCACAGGCTCTTCTGCAGCAGCGCTGGTCCACACTGCTGACATTTGTCTACAGTTTTAATTTTTATTAACACACCTGTATATTTTGTTAAGCATGAGAGGAAAACCTGTATTTGTACCTGTGTTTCCGCTGGTAACTTTCTGCAGCCCGCTAAAAACGCGACGAAAAACATGAAAGAACAGTAGTTACTGGATGTAACTAACTTAAGTTCTATGAAAAGGGGGTGAGTCAGCGCTTGCTGGACCCGGGGGAGAGATGTGACGCATGGCCAGATTATGATAGTTCATAAAAATACAGCGCAGTTACGATACAAAAATTACATACACAAGACGTTTGTAATGACGATGGCCTGCCAATGCGCATTTAACCCGCGCTGCCTGGACCCATTCATAATGAATCAGTCTTCACTCTGTGATTAGAGAATATGAATCTGTTCAGACACTTCACTGATAAACCAGAGAACTGTACAGTAACAATCGCTTTATGGTCAGTCCATCACACGCTCCCTCTCTTGTCTATGAGCGTCTCACTCTCTCACTCCCTGTGGCTTTGACTTACAGCTGAAGATTTAGTTTACTTTGTAAAAATACCGAGATACTATTTAGCATGTATCGCCATTAAGCCGAAAGATACTGAGATATGATTTTTGGCCCTAATTGATAGATTAATGAGGTTTACACAACAGGGAAGTTACGATGTTGGCTTATAAACTTAGGACAAAAGTGGATAGAAATTGGGGCGGCCTCTAGCTCACCCAGTAAGAGCGTTCGCGTGGGTTCGAATCCGACCTGCTGCCCTTTGCTGTGTGTCATCCACCATCTCTCTCCCCCTTTCATGTCTATCCACTGTCTCTGCTACTAATAAAGGGAAAAGCCCCAAAAAAAGAGAAACAAAAAAAAGTGGATAGAAATTAAATAATACATATTTGAGTAACCTTAACCTACCAAGAGTTATACAAAAAATACTAAATAAAAAAACAATTACTGCAGAGGAAATCAAACAAAAAATACAGGGACTGAAAGCAGGAAAATCTACAGGAGATGACGGATTACCAAACACATTTTATAAAAACAATTCTTAGGCAAATAACTCCTATACTATTACAATAATTGTATAATGCATTAGAGGGGAATGGGCATATACATGGCAATCCTCTATAATGTTGCACCGTTGGGCACTCTCAAATCCACCTCTATGCAGACGACACCATCCTGTACACATCCGGCCCCTCATTGGATAATGTGCTATCAAATCTCCAGAAGAGCTTCAATGCCATTCAGCGCTCCTTCCAAAACCTCCAATTACTTCTAAACTCTGGCAAAACCAATTTCATGCTTTTCAATCGATCACTGCCCACCCCTGCCCATCCGATTAGCATTGCCACACTCGATGGGTTGGAATTAGAAATTGTGGCAGTGTACAAATACTTACGTGTCTGGTTAGAAAGTTCCCTCTCCTTCCAGCAACACATAAACCACCTCCAATCTAAAGTTAAGTCTAGGATCAGTTATCTATTCCGCAACAGGGCCTCTTCACTCACACTTCCAAACTTGCTTTGGTGAAAATTACAATTTTACCAATTCTCGATTTCAGTAATGTTATTTACAGAACTGCCTCAAACTCTCCTGAAAAAAACTGGATGTTGTATACTACAATGCCATACATTTTGTGACCAGATTCCCTTATAACACCCACCACTGCAACCTCTATGCATTAGTTGGCTGGCCACACCTAACTCACTGGTACCAACTCATTTACAAGTCCGTGCTAAGCAAAGTCCCGCTGTACCTAAGCTCACTGATCACAATAGCCTTACCCACCCGCAACCTTCGCTCAAGCGGTTACATCTCCTTGGTCACCCCAAAAGTGCACACCTCCTTTGGCCACCACTCGTTCCAGTTCTCAGCTGCAAATGACTGGAATGTAGGGCTGGGCGATATGGAGGAAATCAAATATGATTATATTTTTGTCCCAGTAACTCAATATCAATATTGCGGCGATATTGTAGGGTTGACATTTGGTGCTTTAACAAAAATATTCACACAGAGATTTGTGGTAAATAATCATCAATAATGTGTATTTAATGACTAAGAGGCTAAAGACAAATAATAGAACATTCAGGTAAGGACATCACTTTCCTGTAATGCAGCCTTTAAAAACACCTTATGCCATATTACCATGTTACGATATCCAAAATCTGAGACGATATCTAGTCTCCTATCATGATATCGATATAATAACGATATCCAGCCCTACTGGAATGAATTACAAAAAACCCTGAAACTCAAAACCCTTATCCCACTAACTAACTTTAAAGCATGTCTGACTAAGCTCCTTTCCGATCACTGTACGTGCTAATTGTTCTCCATCATTCATGCATTGTTTTTATACACCCTATCCCACTGTCTTTGTCATACCCCTTTGCACATTTGCACATATCTGTTTACGCGCTTTTGCACTTTGCATCTGCCCTGGCATGCAAAACTGTATTTACTCCCCACCATTGTTGCAATACCTTGTTGTCATACCAGTTTTGCACATCTACTACACATATCTACACCTACTTCACTATTTAGACCACAACCTGCACTAACTGTATATTGAGTTTTTACTACATTTCAGCATTTAGATAGGTCTGTCTATTCATGTATATTGTGCTACGATTGATCAACATCACCATCTAGTCCACACTTTGCACAAACTGTACATTGACTCTTTACTTCTTCTCAGCATTTATCATTCATATATACTCTCTTTTTGTGTTTACTGTGTTACTGATCCACATCACTAACTAGATTACAATTTGCACTAACTGTATATTGACTTCACTACTTCTCAGCATTCATATAGACTATCTATTTATATATACTGCGTTATCCACATCACTAACTAGACCACAATTTAATTTGCACTATCAGTATTCTGACTCTTTACTACATCACAGCAGTGTTAGATTGTCTATTCATGTATATTGTGTTATCACCATACCACTTCCGCATATCCATCGACTTACTTGCCTCTCACTTTGCGCCGGCTGTGAAATGCCTACTTAATCTGTACTTATGTAGCCTATTGTATTCTGTTTTCTTGTACTATATTGAATGTGAAACTGTATGTTGTCTTGTACGCTTATGCTTTTCTTGGCCAGGTCGCCTTTGCAAATGAGAACCTGTTCTCAACGGCCTACCTGGTTAAATAAAAAAATAATAACAATAATAACAATCCTCTATAAAGAAGGGAAGGATGCTACAAGTGTTCCCTATACAGGCCCATATAACTGCTTAACACTGACTATAAAATAATATCAGCAATATTAGTCAATAAATCTAAAGGTCATAATTACAGAAATAATTGACAGATCAGTGTGGCTTTATTCCAGGAAGGCGTCTGGCAAGGCAAGTTATTTGTATCGCATAATTCATACACAAGGCAGCTCAAAGTGCTTTACAGAAGTATAGAAACACATTGTTAACATAAGTACATTCAAGAAACAAAGCACAATTACACAGACAATATTAGGTGAACAATACAAAAACATAATAGATTATGCTCAAAAGCAAAATCCAGATTTTTTAATACATTAGATGCGGAGAAGGCTTTTGATTTAGTGAGTTGGCCTTTCATGTTTAAGAGCCCAACAGTGTTGGCTTCAACAAGAAATTTTAACTATGGTTACAAGCAATTTACAGCAATCCAATTTCCAAAGTACAAACGACTGGCACACTGTCAGGAAGATTTACAATACAAAGAGGAACCAGGCTGGGAGAACTTCTCCTCCGTTTGATTTGCTATACTGTATATATTGAAGTGTTTGCAGTAGCAGTTAGACAAAATGTAGATATAAAATGTATACAGTTAGAAAAAGAAATGCACAAATTTAGCACTTTACGCGGAAAATATAATAATGTATCTTACATCACCAGAGGAATCAGTGCATAAACTAATGAAAAGTCTCAGGATATAAATAAAATAATAACAAATGTAAAGCCTTAACAATAGGAAACTACTATTTAAGACTACTATTGAACGCGGGTAGCTGTCGGCGAGTAGAGATGCAAAGGCATTTCTCAAAGCAGCCTGAAATTTGCATATACACAGAGGTCATTTGTTCTCAATCAGTGTTGTTGCAGTGACTTGGTTGACCACTGACATCTTGATGACACTTCTTTACTGATTTATAATCTAATTTCTTCTCTCCTCTGTTCTCAGGTCAGTCAGTAGAGGCTGCCAGTGATTTAGCTCTGGCCTACATGAAGTCCAGAGTAGGTGGGCTGGGTGGGGTGGTGACAGTGGACCCTCAGGGCCAATGGGCCGCTCGCTTCTCCAGTCTGCAGATGGCCTGGGCTGCAGCCCAGAAAGATACCCTGCACTATGGTCTGTACACTGGGGAACACTTCACCCAGAGCATCGATGACCCACTCTGATATAACCCAAACAGGTTTCATATTTGTAAGCTTAGATTTTGCACTGAATCAACAATAGTAATACTACTTGATACTCATACAAATATTGGTAAATACAATTTAAGGTATTCTGATGGTTAAACATTTTAGTATTGATTAATATTAATATTTTTGTAATTGTATTGATTGTGTTATAGAACTTAGTGAAGAAAACATACAGACAGGCTCAAGTGATTAGTTAGCCCCCATCATGAAATCCTCTCCAGCACCAGACATACATCTGCGTTTTGCCTATCAAGTCCGCCACTGGCAGTTCAGGGTGCTCCCATTTGGGTTCTCCCTATCTCCGAGGGTGTTCACCAGGTGCATGGCGGCAGCCCTTGCACCTCTGCAGTCTTCTGGGCACGAAGATCCTGCCGTACCTGGAAGACTGGCTGATCTGCGTGACCACGAGGCCAAGCTGGGCTTAAAGGTAAACTTAGATTTAAGTTGCCTAAACCCCTCTCAGACCACAACTTTCATTGGTGTGGCCTTAGACACGACAACCATGAGGGCCCGTCTGTCCCCTCTCCATGTGGAAAATATTATCCACTTACTTGCCCTCTTCCAAATGGGCGGATAATTGCCCTACGTCATGTTCCTGGATCTCTTGGGCAACATCAGTGTTGACCAGCAGAGGTGGCTGAACAGCTTCCACATGGACGCCAAGTGGCACAGACACCAGAAGCTCAGGGTTTCACAACAGTGCCTTCTCGGCCTGGCTACATGGAGGGGCATCCCTATGGACTCTGCCCCATCCAGATAAGAGATTGTCACCACAGATGCATGCCTTCAGGGTGGGGCTCAGTGTAGAAGAGCAGGACAGTTCAAGGACATTGCCCTTGTGCAAGACCGCACCAAACACATCCATGTTCTGGAGCTGCAAGTGGGGCACCTAGTTCTCAAGCACTTACTGCTGTACCTGAGAGGAAGGCATGTGCTTGTACGGTCAGACAACATTTTCGACCGTCTTCCATATCAACCACCAGGGTGGCACCAATTCTGCAAGGCTGCTGCAGGTGTCCCAGGACCTCCTGACGTGGGCAGCACCCCATCTGCCCAGCCTGCGAGCAGTGTATCTACTGGGAGACCAAAACCAGGTGGCAGACTTCCACTCCCATCACAAGCCTCTTCCAGGGGAGCAACACCTCCACCCAGAGGTGGTGCGTGCAATCTGGGACCTCTTTGGCAGAGCAGAGGTGGATCTCTTTACCTCAGAGACGTTGACCAACTGCCCCCTTTTGGTTCTCCCTGACAGAGATGTGGTCATCTAGGCCAGGATGCGCTGGCTCACCCTTGGTCCGAGGGTCTGCTGTATCTTAGATTTTTAAACTTTAACCAAATATAGAATGTTTCAAAATAATAATGAATAGGAAATTGATCACTGATTGAGTTTTTTTTTAGCAGAGTATTTCCAAATCAAATGAAATAAAAGTATTTTATGTGTATTTATGTATTTAATAACAGATAATCTGTAGTGTTGTACTGTAACACGGCCATCACTCCGTTTGTACCACAGCCAGTATTTGTGAAGTGCTGCTGATCAGATGATGATTGTCAATGCTGTGTGTTAGGAAAACACTGATTCTTGACAATAAATGCCTTTTAATCCCAGACCATTGTCAGTTTCATGCTTCATTTACCCATAGTCTGTGTGTAGAGGTGCACTAATGTGTTGAGCTCTGACTGTATGTGTTACCCTTTTGGATCCACTAGATGGGGCTGTTCAAATACAAGTCAACACTGAAACACAACACACAGGTTGCATGACTTTTCTTAAAGAATTTCTCATTCTCTCAAACCCTGAGACATTTTGTTTTGTTCTTTTGCTTTATATTAAAACATTTCAAAAACTTGAACTTGATTAACATTTACAATGATAAGGTATTTTGGATGGGAATAGATGTTTGCACACAGTCCTTTACAGCTTCAGCCTCTGGCACAGCTGCATTTTTGACCGGTCTTAGGCCTGAGATTACACTTTTTTTTCAGTTTAGTCAGGTCAAAACACAACTCAGCCAGAATGCACTGTCATTTGACACTTTGTATCCAGAGGTGGCAGCAGTATGTGATCGGGTTCATCTTTGCTGTGCAATTATAATTATATATATATAAATAAACTCTTGTTACTATTTATAGTTTGTCCTTAAGCTAAACCCACAGCAAGCTGAGCATAAAATGATGTGTATTCCCTTTTTTTCTCTCATCTTATTCCTTCCTCTCTCTCTCTCTCTCTCTCTCTTTTTTTTTTTTTTTTTTTTTTTTTTCCCTGCTTCTTTCTGTCCGTCCTTATCCATCCTTCCATTAGTTCCCAGCTCGCACCACACACACAGAGACCACTTCTTCATGCTGAAAAACAATCTGAATGGAGCCTGAGGTTTACCACATAGCCCTGCACATGTATGGCTATTATATAGGGTGACATTTCCAGTATGTCAGTGTACAACATTTTAGTTATAGGCTCACTGTAAGTTCATAGTGGATTGTAAAATCAGCTCACAGATTTGTATTTCAGCACCATGGTCAGGTCACTGAGCTGCAGTGCTATTAAAATGTACTGAGAGGGGGAGTAGCTGAAAGTCTGGAGCCAGTAGCACATTGGGAGAATATCTCTGTCTGCGTGCGTGAGTGTGTGTGTGTCCGGCTGTCTGTCATTCGAATATCTCGAGAACCGTTCATCGGATCTGCTTCGTACTTGACAGGTGTATTCCTGGTTAACCACTGCAGTGAATTTGTTGCAATTTGTAAATGTGACACTTCAATATTAATAAACTGAATAAAACAAAACTGAACTGACCCGCCTGAGCTAAAGACGTCACACGCAGCACGCGGTCGTACAAAAGTAAACATGGAGGCCGCAAGCATTGACATATATATAATGGACCAATAGATCCCGTTGCTCTGGACGGAGACCAGTGAAGGATATTAGAAGCACTTTTGCGGTGATCCCTTGCTTTACTGCGCAGCCTCCAACTGAGAGAGACAACGTAAATGTGACGTGAGCAACGTGTCTGAAAGTTGTAAGTCTTCTGGTAGCTGTGCCAAGAGAAATCTCAATCATTCCCAATCTTACAGAGACGGAGAGCGTAGGTATATGTAAGGAGATAACATAAGCACAGGCTAATTATTGCTAACTAACATGCTAGTTAACATTGGCAATTAAACCTAAACAGCTAACGTAAGTCGAAACTGCCTGCGAGCTTCTCCTGTACTATACGGTAATTCCTCTACTGTGCGACAGTAAGTCACTTGGTTATGACACAATCGTTAGCCTATTTTTACAAAAACGTCTGCTACGGAGCCATAACGTGAGGTACAAGGTAATGGAGCCTTTTATACATTGTCGTGTTTCTTTAGAACTAAACAATGGACAAATAGAGTCTTTAAACGCTTCAGATGTAAAGTTATTCGCAGTCAAGTGACGTAAAAAAAAATGGTGGTCAGTGGAATGCTAACAGGAGGTGATACCTTTGTAGCAACAAAATGGCGCCATCGGAGGTTCGAGTTCTGAAGCGAAGCTTACCCCCTTGGCCGCAAGCCGTCTGCACGGGGCTACCGGAGACTATTTAGACCTCTTCTGTGTATTTCATATAGATTGTGAAAATAATGCAACGTAGCATCCGTGACGTCACCCATTGGTTTGTGGACTGCCATAGAGTTTGGCAATTTGAATGTCGCCATCTTGTTTTTTTTGGAATCTGACGTGGCCATTTTTGACAAGAGGGTGGAGCTGGGGAGCCAGTGTTTACGGTCGCAATGACGCTACGCTAAGATAAACGCTAAAGGGGGAAAGTTTTCAACACTCGGCGGACTTTCCCTTAAGTTCACAGTTTACGCTAGCGGTAGCAAAATAAATATATAAATAAATAAATAACAAAATATTTGTAGGCGACCAAAGTGAATGAAGTGAAAACACAGTGAGTGAGTCAAAGTTTAAGATAAAAACACGGACAACACCCCAAAAACAAGTTCACCGCTATTTTAATGCACACACTGCCATGGATACACATTGCTCATGCCGTGTTCACACCAGGGCAAAATAAAATACTTGCATTGCGCCATTTGCTTGAGTTTGGGTATCATATTTGGATCTTTGGGTTTACTCGCGTTACCTGCCGGTGTAGAGCTGTAGCCACCAACAACATTTCTTTACGTCATCAATATGGCCCAAATAACCACTATTGCTGCTTTGTGTCTGTTTTGGAAGTCCCAGATACGTCGGAAAACCAAACGGTGTCATGTCTGGATTAATAATATCATCTGGTGGAGCAAAAAGCACAGTAATGTTTACTGCCTTCTCCATGAAGTAAACGTTATGTCTGGATGACTGCCACTTCCAGCACTACTTGAGGTTCAGATTTGGCAGTTTTCAATTGCACGGTCCACGTAGAGTCTAAAGATACTATGTTACACAGGCTCTGTATTCTGCAGACCACTCCACCTCTGTCTCCTTTTAAAAACTCACTCGCCCCTCCCCTCCATGAAGTACAGTTGAGCTGACGGTACGTACAAACTATATCCCAACATAGGGTCTACTGCACAGCGAACTCCAAAAACCAGCGATGAAAAAAGTAGGCCTATCTAAATATGTGTGAATGCGTGCATATAAACTAAAATGTTATTTATATAGTGCAACCAATGTAAATTATATATTAGCAATACATGCATAATCAAAATGTCTGTTAAAACAAGGAGCTTGACGTACCAGGATCAGTTTTCTAGATGACAATGTATGTTTATTTATAACAAGTAGATTAAGTGTTCATAAACTGCATCACGTCCAAAAAAAGGCCTAACTGCCACAAAGTAACAGACTATGCAAAATCTTTCTTTTCCGACAGTATGTGACAAATTCTAAAAAGTTACTATTTGTTTCTTTATAATAGGCATACATAAATCACAATCATACTAGGCTAAATATAGGCTAAATATAGGCTACCATCTGGGCCTGCACGGCGGCAGGAAAAAGACGCAGAGATGTAAGACGCCGTGTCTCTACCTTACGATGATTTTGGTACACTAAACGTAGATTTGCGCTCTGGAGTTTAGTCGATAAACTCTGCCATGAGACCATGAATATCCAGATCATCCAAAATTTCTTTGTGGACGTGAAACAATGCCTTGTTTGAAAGTCTACTCTGAGCCAGGTTTTCTGGCAGCGAAGAGCTGAGAAAGACCTTTCGGGGCCAGCAGTAGACACTGGTAAACAGAGGCACAAGTGGATCATCTTTTCCACCTCGGTGAAGAGCCCTCTTGTTTGTGGATGTAGAGCTGATACAACGCGAGCAAGTTCTTTGACTGAGTGGAATGCTTGTTGTTTGGTGAGGCCACCCAGCATCCTCAGTTGCAGGCCTAGGGATGCATGTCCATCTGCAGAAGCTGAAGGTTACTCAAGTCAGCATCTGAAACAAGGCCCTTTGCAGAGTCCAGCACACGCTGAAGATAAATTAAATCATTTTAAAATTACTATAATACTAATTACCCCAAACATGACATACAAAATGTCGTGGAACAGAAACAACAACCAGAGATATTTATTAGCTATCATTTTATTGTCATCGCAGTTTTAAAGCTTCACCACCAGGGGGTGCTGCCTGACTCATGAATGAGCTAGCCTGAATAATATGTTCAGATGTAACAAGGCCTAAAGTCAAAGGTTTATGGCAGCTGATAAATGAGGTGGTTACACAGTATTCTGTTAACTATATTTTGCTTTTTAAAACCAATAGTTGGAATGGTTTGATGAGACTTGCTGTCACCTGCAGTCACACATATTCTCAGACTTTCTTCTCTTAATTATTGACTGGTTGCCTATGTAATATTTCACTTTAAGTTGATACTGTGCTTTAGGCTATTTGGATGGATTGGCATCGGTTGCACCAAGCAACCCAAAATAAAAATAGACTTTAGGTAATATTGAAAAATAATAAAGACGTAAGCCTATTTTAAACTTGAACTAAAAACAATCAGTGCTGTATAACTGGAGTAAGACTGCATAGCCTTCTACCACTATTATGACTGATAATAATAATAATAAAAAAATGTAAAATCTTAAACCATGGTATAATAAAATGTTTTGACATTTTCCTTAAATTGATTTTTCCATTTGTATAAAAAGACTAAGAACATTGAATTTGACATTCCTCAGTGAAAGCCAACCTGTTAAATGTGACGTTAGGCTATTTTACAAATGAGATTAAAGAAAATGTATGATTGATCATGCATACATCTCATTTTATTATATCATCATTTATATAATTTATAAGACATACTGTAAGTTGAATGTAGTCTGCTGCATGATATTAAGAGTTGTATTTTATTTTGAAAGTGTGATTTTTCTGAGCTTTATGACCATGGGTGTATAAAAAGAGACCGTGTGTTATTTTGGTACATAGCCCCTCAGTTTCTACTACTACTCCACTACATCTCAGAGGCAAGTATTGTACTTTTTATTTTTTATTTTATACAATTGTTTATACCCTTCATGACCAGTGAAAAAAATCTCAAAAGATTTTGATTTTGAATTTGAATGTTTCTGACAAACTGAAGGATGAAGTGTTTTTCTGAGCATCAGATTACATGAACCTTACCCATCTACAGCAGTAAAATGCAACATACACTTTAAAGCAGAAGTAATATTAATCCAACAACATATATATAATAGTTAAACACTGTCAGGGAACATTTTACTGCACAGTGAGTACTTTTAAACTGTTGATACTTTCCTTAAGGGGACACACTACAGGTGAACAGGGCAAATGTTTTAACTACAATATATCACCATGAAACCTTCCCAGTTGATTAGTGACAATAAGACAATATTTTTCTGTATTACAAGTTTTCTGAAATTTTGTTGATATATGCAAATAGTGCTTTATATTGTTAAATATGTGCTAATTGGCATACATTTCCAGAACAGAATTGTGAACTTTGGATAAAGCCAGGTTCAAAATTTGTTCTTGTTTCATTTTGTTGACATATTAGAGTCAAAGGGGAGGGGATTTTGGAAATCTCTTTTTATCACTCCATAAATCAGAAAATACTGTAAACAGCCATACAAAAAAATCGATGTTCGCCATGTTTTAAGGTGTACAATGTTACATACATTCAGCTATGAATGATATATGAACAAAGCCCTCAGTAAAAACCATCACGATGTAGACAGGAATGAGAGTGGAAAGTCTGGTGTATGTGAGTGCTACTTGAAGTGGAGATTTTTGGCTCAGAGTCTCAGAAAAACCCATTTTGAGAATACAGCCTTTAAAGATATGGATTGGAAGACACTACAGATGAATAGGGTAAAACATTTTAACTCACAGATATCAACGTAAAACGTCCCCAGTTGATTCCTTACATTATGACAATTATTTTTGTATTACAAGTTTTCTGAAATTCTAATTTTTAAATATGCAAATGAGGCATTATCTAATGCTAACTTTTTTGTGATGTTTTAGGAAAATTCGACCGGCGCAGATAGACAAAGTGTAGTACAATGATCACCTAAATGTGTATTTGAATATTTTCTTCCACTAGTCTGAAAGAAAACATGTTATGGAAGCAAAATAGCCCCAAACCTTAAAATGGAAATATTTAGTTTTTGCCTGTAGTGTCTCCCCCCCTTTTGAATGCAGGACATTTACTTGTAGTGGTGTAGTGGTATTAGTACTTTTAGAATCTGAATACCTGTTTCACCACTGGATATTTACTCAGATGTAGCCTCAGTAATACTAGAAGGGGTGAGACAAAACAAGAGAGGGTGTTACTTCTGTTTTTCTCAGAATTTTAAGTTATTCATCACAAAATGAAAAATAGATGAATATGCCAATAGCTAATGCAAGGCGAGTTTATGTACAGAATGCATTTAAAGTACTTCCTACATTGCATTAAAAAAGAAATACTGAATAAAATGCCATATTGAAAATTAAAATGGAGTATATAATATGGATAGAGATACGTATTTAAGTTTTAGTCAAAGGCAGTAGAGAGCATAAAGGTTTTTAACCTGAATTTAAAGCTAGTCAAATGTGATGCATGCATGAGGTGCCCTTGAGCAAGGCCCTTAACTCCAACAACCGCTCCAGTGGAGCTGCTCAGAGGCCAGCAGATCAATACGTGGTTGTACTGGGCAGCTTCCAGGTGTGAATGTGGAACTCTGAATGTGCTCAGGATGTTCCAACAAAAGAGATAATTTACAACTCGCAGTGTACTCCAAAAAAAAAAAAAAAATATATATATATATATATATATATATATATATATATATATATATATATATATATATATTTCTGCGCATACGCATACACACACACACACACACACACACACACACAAACAAACAGTCCGGTTCTGGTGGTTGATTAACGCAGATAGGTGCTGTTGGAGCCAAAAGTGTGATTTCGATATTAACTTTATTTGGATAAATAGTGCATAAAGTGACAATCGCAGTAAACTAGGCTTGACGTAAATTGATAATTTGTGTTAATTGATCTTGATGCGTGGCATATCGTCACAGCCTTTTGACAATCAGCTGATTGAGGTAGTGATTGCTTCAGCTGGTGTATAAAAGCCAGGAGCTGTCGTTCAGTTAGTTGCCTTTTGGTTTGTAGCCATACGGTTTTTTGACCGCTGTTTCAAGCGCCACACGGAACAGAAGGTGATTGAGTTGAAGTTGATCTTTGTTACGTCCTTTTATTTTGGCTCTGCTGTCACTGCTTGTACGCCGTCTGGTAAGGACAGTTCATTTATTCTGTGGAAAAGACAAAATCACGTATCCCATTGAAGTTTGAGTGATAAGGAAAAATAAACGTGAAAACAAAAGGGAAAACTGTGGAGTTATTCTGAGTCTTGTTTAAGCGAGTCGACCACGGCGCATTCCAAAGGTCAAAAAAGGGAACAAAAACGTTGTCAGATGGTTGCTCCCGCAGGTGCTGATTAGCTCTCATAATGGGCCACTTGGGTAGCAGTACACACTGCCATGAGTCCATGAGACTAATGTCTGATTACTCCACATTTTCTGCCAGGTTCTCTGTCAGGTGAATATAGTGGTACAATGTCTTCCTCTGATGTAGATGCAACCTAAAGTCAGTACTGGGCTATACAGTGGAGTTGCATATTTAGTGGTTTGGGGTTACAATTTGGTTTTGAAGAATTCTACAAGCCGCAATACTACAGGCCAAGCAATTGGCCCTTACCAATCCCAAAGGAGCGGACAGGAAAGTCTATTTCAGGTGTGCGCTCAGCAGCCCGAGCAGGGTACACCATCCTCCAGGGAGGGGGCAGCAGCATGGACGCTGTGGTAGAGTCTGTGACCCAGCTGGAGAATAACCCTTTCTTCAGTGCGGGTAATGTTAAAAACAGACACTCTTTGTCATTCAACATATGCAGCATAGTCATTTTATTTTTTTACACATACTGCATTGTTCTTCCAACTGGACTTTTGACAAGGTGTACATTTAGTAATGCACATATCCAAATCTGCATGTTTTGCACATGTTCTATATATGTGGTATTAGGGGTGTCACGAAAATTGATCGCAATGAGCTTTTGATTTTGACTATCGAAATCAGAAGTGGGATCGGCCATTCTCCCAGTATTGTTTTCTCCCTCCAACCCCACCTACTTGCGCATGTCCAAAGAACAGAGAAGACAACAGACACAGCATAGCTTAGGCTTCCGGCTAGTAGCATTCAGCTAATGACACAGGGTAACGTTAGCTTGGCGGTAGCCTGCAGCGTGACATTTCCAGACACCATGGCCACTGCCAGTCAGAGATGACGGAGAAACAGAACTGGAAAATCCTTCTGCCTTCCTGCAGTCCCCATTGTGGCAACATTGTTCCTTCCCAGTAAGTGAGTTATGTAAACCAGTGATTCCCAACCTGGTGTACTTTTACCCCAGGGGGTACTTCTGCAGGTGCCAGAGGGTACGTGGAAAGATTGTAGAGTCACTCAACTACAAAAAAATAGAAATTAGTATTTGATTGAAGGAATATATCCACATTAAGTAAACTGTAGTCTGGATCAACAGAAGTACATTTCCAGGATTATTGCCTGTCCCTCACCCTCTTCCGATGCATTCTCAACATCCCTTGCATCGGGAAACAACAACAACAAACTTTGAGCTAGCAAGCTACACACTCGAAATTTTAAGTTTTTGAATTGTACAAAAAGGCAAGAAATGCAAACAACCCAGAGTGTTTTTTTTTTTTTTTTTTTTTTTTTCTTCAATTCCAGAATATATCTGTGGTGGAGCCAGACCTTACTCCACAGTACTGTGGCGATAGGTCTGAGGCCCGTTCCAGAAAGCAAGTTTAGTGAAAACTCTGAGTTGGTTAATCCTGAGATGAGGGAAACTCTGGGTTTTCCGTTCAAGAAAGAGAGGTAACTTCACCTCAGAGTCAGTTACTATGGTAACTGAGTCTGTGAACCTAACCTGGTCGGGAGCAGGTTTTCTTCAAGAAACCTCGAGTTTCTCTCAGTCTCCTCCCGCTGAGAGGGAGGGGAAACTCATTTCCTCATTCATTCAGTCTGTATCAGGCGCATTTTAATGCAGTTTAACTGCATGAATAAAAAAACTTATTGGTTTATGTTAGGCAGACTATAAAATGTTTTTTTTCTCAAACATGTCATGTCCTTTTGTCGACGATCCCGTTGATGAAAAAGCTGTATTAATTCAGAGTTTACGTCGGGAGATGATATTGAGTTTTTTCATTTCCACATAACCGATTTGAGTGGTATTTTTTATCACAGTCTGTTAGATATGTAGATACCATATCCTTCCACTAGTTCAACATCGTGGACAGGCTTTAACATCCCAGCAGATTCTTTGTGTCGCATTACGTTTTTTGCAAACGGCAGTTTTCTTTATAACAGCAGCGGATCATACTGTAATAGTAAAGCCACTGTATGCAGAGCCTTCAGAAAAGTGTGATCGCTCTGAAACGTTTTTTAACGTGTTCCCTGGACACAACCAGTGAGAGCCATTAAAAAGAAATGCATGATTATACTTATAATTCTGTTAATGATCATGGTGCTGCAGCCTCAGAATGGGAATAGTATAGTTAACTTTTTCGCCCGCAGGATTGCACCTGAATAAAATTATAAGTGTAGCCTACAATTCCAGATTTCACCAGTAGCCTAATATTATAAGTTAACTGTGATTAAATATGAAATGAATACACTGTTAATGCGTACGCATTGACTCGAGCAGCAATTTTCTCCCGCACCAATTCTCTCTCTGTTGCAGCAGCAGACGCTGTCTTGCTTTTTTAACGAAATGCATGTTCAAACTCGCTGTTTGTGCGCATGAGTATTTCCGCCGACCCGTTTGTTTGTGGTTGTTAGGGGAGAACCGGGGCGAAAGTAACACGGGACGAAAGTAACAAAGTGATTAGGCTCGTTCGAGATGAACTGCGCCTCGCCTGTAAAGTAGACGAGAGCAGGCGGCAGCAGCAGGGGGCGGTGACAAAAGTCCGCTCTCAAGTCGGACAGTTTTCCAGCTGACTCCAGCAGCCTTCAGGCTGAACAGGAAGTGACAGAAACACGGTGGTCCGATTCCGATTTAATAAAATGTTATCAGACCCCTATCGGCCTCCTACACAGTCTCCAGTTGTTTTTATTATGACAAAGTAGCTGTCAAAATTCTCTACATGCGATCTGTTGCTGATTTTAATAAACAACAGACTGTAGGTGATCCGTAATCTGAACAGATTTAGTCTCTCTGACTTTTAAACACAACTATCAGCCACACAACATGTGTTCTGTACAGAATAAGCTTTTAAATCAGACAAATCACAGTTAAAATCCCTCCGATTGAAAATCAATAAAAAGTTTATATAAAACGTCATCATGTTGAGTCGATTCTGAACCAATCAGCTGTTTGATCAGCTGAGAGGCCGGCGTTTCCCAGCATGCCCTGGGTCCACCTGCGTCCGCCTGGCTCTTGCAGTTGGTGAAAAGCAACTGCGCTACCTGCGTCTCAGAACTGCGGCCGCCTTGGTCTCGTGAGATTATCGTTGCCCACGTGTGCATGACGTCAGAGCAAGTCGGGATCAAGTCGGACACAAATCTAACCGGCATGCATTGGGCGCCGATCGCCGGTGATCGATTCTGCGCAGATCTGGCTCATCTCGAACGAGCCTATTTTCTCTGAGCCCTGACCACATTTGCATTTCAAGCTATGACAGCACTTTCAGCACGCAGCCAGTGACGGAGCCGCAAAATATCACGTGATTTCATCATTGTTTCCCGCTGTTATGTCCTGAAAGCTGTTTTCGAGTACGGTAAGTAAATTACTGAAGCGGTACTTTTTTTCTATTTAAAAGTTGTGTTTCTCGTTTCATGTGTCACAGTAATTATCAATATACAGGTTATTTAGTGCTGTAACACATATGATCAAGTTTGCCTTGTCAGAGTTTTTCAGTATACAAGTAATTCGGGTTTAAATGTCAGGAGTTCCAGTCGGGACGAAAGTAACACTTGTTACTTTCGTCCCGCTGCTAATAAGGGGATTTTCTCTGTGTTGCAGAGTTTATTAAAACATGTTTATGTCATATTATACCAACAGAATATGCCAAGAGTGAGGGGCAGAAAGACAGAGGTCTGATTCAGCCAGATGTGTATGAGAGGGCGTTTCTGGACATATCTGTAAGACACATTAGTCTTAGGGCAGCTGCAAAGTCGGATGGCATATGCCATGTCACTTTGCTCCGATACTGCAGGAGGAGGGCAGAGAACAGCAGGGAGAAGACTAGACCACCAGGGTACAGGTCACACACCAAAGTCTTCTCTGTGGACCAAGAGAGGAAACTGGAGGCTTATATTAAGAGGGCAGCTGATATTTATTTTGGCCTGTCTCCTAAGGAGGTTAGTGTAGTAACGTTACAGTAAAAACATTCAAAATGCAGCTCACTTACACACTGCTCTTACTATAACCAGTTTAAATGCTTATCAAAATGTGAGATTTGTATATTCTTTAAATAGATTTTTCATTTTTATTCAAATTTTTATTTTTGACATTACATTTGATTTCTCCACTGTCTGCAAAGCTGTTTCTAGGTTTCACTAGAGGAACATTGAGGAACAGCTGATTTCGGTAGGTCACCCTCACATTTTATCCCTCACATTTAGGTTAGCCATACCTTAGCTTTTCCACCTCCACCTCCAACTATGCATTTTTTGTGTTTCCATCCAGATGTTTTTATGCACATTTTGAATTTACACATAAAAACATGACTACTGATAGATTATTTTGAGATTTTATGCTAATTTAGTTTAATTTTCATATTCTTCATACTGTTGAATGTTTTATAAAATGGATTGACATTGCCAATAAAAAAATATTCTAAACAAATCAAGTTTTTACTGTCTTATATTTGAAACATTTGATGAAACTGAAATTTTAAATGAAAATGTAATTTAATATTTTTTTTTGCAAAAATAAAGGACAAAATATGTTTGCATTTACATATTAACAAAGTTATAGTCAGATATATTTAATGAAAACAAGAGTAATAAAAAAAGTCTAGCTTGTATTGTTGTGTTACTTTTGACCCACCTGTGTGTTACTTTCGTCCCTACTGATGGGGTCGAAAGTAACAATGTGCAACTTATGTTCAAAGTGAAATTATACTGAAGTCATTCGACATTTGTACAAAATACCACCTGGTATTGATAGACCACACTTGTGAGTTATTGACCACAGCAAAAATATATCTCTGTCTAAAACAATATCTTTTAAAAATATGTTTTTCTGAAAAATGGTACTTTCGCCCCTGCTCTCCCCTACCATGGCGAATCGTAGAATCATGGCTCCATTCATACTGCCTTATGTGCACGCGCGTAACCCTGAGTGAACATACTCCGAGTTGATTGAACCAACTCAAATCAGCTGTTCTGGAACCGAAAACTCAGAGTTTCCCATCTCAGGGTAAATCAACTCAGACATCAGGGTTACACTCAGAGTTTGTTAAACCTCCTACCTGGAACGGACCCCTGGCAATGCCAGACCTAACTCAACTGTAACATCTCTAACTACATGTTGCGGTTATGTAAGAGTGTAAAAAAACTAGTTGGCAAGCCAGCACACAACGTTTGCTAAAATGATGAGTGAATAAATGGTAAAAATAACTAGCTAAAATTAATGACTCAACAGTTCAAATGATTAAGTAAAAGTAATGGAGAGATGGTTAAAATAGCTGAAAGTTTAAATAGTTAGCTAAAAGTAAGAGATGAACATTTGAAACATTCAGCTTCACTCACAAGAGTAGTAGTAGTAGTAGTAGTAGTAGTAGTATAATTGCTGACCAAACCAACCTTAAAATTGACAGTTGAATTGTATGAAATAATTAACAATATTCACTTTTATACAGGGATGCACCTAATCCAGATTTTTGGGGTTCAGCCGAATACCGAATTCACTGGTTAAGATTCTGCCAAATCCAAAACCAAATACCGACTACTACTCCCATCATCAGTCCATTAACACAGTTAACACTGTTCGGTGTAGGGCTAGCAAAGCTGTGACAGTCCTTCCTTTGCCGTAACTGAAGTTGCTGCTGTCTGTAGATTCCTTCAGGCACAACTCGTATTCTTTTGGATGTTTCATACGTAAGTGTTTTAACGGCGCCGATGTTTTGTATTGTTTAGGGTCCTTGCCACCACGAGACAAATCGGCATTGCAAATCGAACACGCAACAGCTCGACTTGAATTGCCTTCTTTTGACTGAAAGTACTGCCAAACGACTTTTTTTTTTTTTTTTTTAATCACAAATTCCATTTTCACTTTCTCACAGCCTACTGCATTGAACGGTCCACCTACGTAAACACCTTCTCGTAATCAACAGCGGCATCCTGACGTTGCCCAGTGTAGCGCACGTAGTGCCGAAGCCAAATCATAGATTCGGTGCATCCCTGCTTTTATATAATGAATAGTATATATTTGTAACGGATTGGTAATGAATTAATGGGTATGTGGGGGTACTTCTAATCCAAAATGTTGGGAACCACTGATGTTAAACAACAAAGGTAAAGCAAGTGGACTCCGATGGGAATCCATGGTGCATTCAGGTACACCTGGTTAAACTAATTGTGCATTCAATTGGGCCTCTAAAAAAACCTGAGAGACTCAAGAAACTGTTGTTGAAAAGTACATTTTTCTAGGGTCTCTTATTGTGGTATTGCTGTCCATTTAATTCAAATCGTGCCCTTCGAAATGGAAAGTCCAATACGAAATGTGGATTTGGAGAATTGTGACACCCCTATGTGTTATGTATTTGTACATTTTTGTATGTGTACATGTAGTATTGTTCTATCTAATGACTTAAATATTTAAAATGTTCCTTAATGTTTCCTAACACATCTCTTACTATATTTTGGTATTTCTTTAATGTATTCTAACAATTCATTTTTAAATTGTGGGTATGTGGCTCACTCATAATAGTCGGATATAAGCTGTGGTTTTGTGCATGCTGATTTATGTGGTTATTGGTTACTTTAAGACAGCCATAAATGTACTGCTTGCTTTGTTCAAAGTTTAGATGTCTTGGTTTAAGCTGTCTTGGTTTAAGCTATCATGTTTGTTAATGCTCCCAAATTAAATGACAATGTAGTGGACAGTGCATTGCACTATAACAAGGCTGGCTTGTTCATGGCTATAGGTAGCGTTCTGAGGTGTGTTTGTTTATGGTGGTCTCTAAATGTCCATCAATGAACTAACACCATCATCAGACAAAACTTTACACTTATACACACAAAAGATGAAAATCCAATGGACAGATTGTTGGCCATCCATGGGCACCAACTTGGGTAAAACATTTAGGGGCTGTGAAGGGTTATTTTTAACATGTAAATATTAACACTTGAACGTGTTCTCTCGTTCACTGTAGTACTATACAGAAGGCCTTTCCTTTACACGTGACTCTCTTTACAGCCATTATCTTTTGTGGATCCATACTGTATCATTTTGAGGAGACTGCACAAACCTCTAACTGTCTCATCGGACCAGCTGACCAATCAGTGAACAGATTGTGACTAAAGTGTTGCAGTCTCGTAAAACTCATAGGATACACCTGGGGTTCCTTGCTTGAAACCCCTCTTGAAGCCTCCTCTCTCCTCGTCTCCTCAGACACTTAAGCGACTGAAACGATGATGATGGCAGGTTTTCCATTTCTGTGTTTGGAAGAAGGACAGGAGGGAGCATGAATAGCTCAATGAAAAGCCCCCACTGATTATCCTGGACATATCTATCACAAATACTAGGGCTGGGTATTGTTCATAAATGTTCGATACTGGGACTTCGATACTGGTTCCTGAACAATACTTTATTCCACACCAATGTTATAAATATCCATTTTAACAAATTACATTAATACACATTATGGTACAAATCTTATCTTTATTTTTCGGCTCCTTTAATTCTATGTGATGCACACTGTAGTCAAGTCTCCCAAAATACAACACACACGTGAGCCCAGTCTCTGTGCGTAATGTTTTTCCTTCATGCTTTCACAACATGTAACGTTGGACAGCTTATCACAAGCAATATTAGATCTTGGCAGAAACATGCTGCATGTCTATTGGCTCCCTGACGCTGAAGAAATGTACTCCTAAGGTATTAGAATGTTTTTTTTTTTTTTATCTCAGAACCTCCTGAGTCACGAATTATTAGAAAGTGAGGAATTTCTGGAACATACTGAGCACTCAAGTCTCAATGGCAATTTGGATTATGTAGCAGAAGTTTGAAGAGCTTCTATGGATGTTTGCACAGGTTGTTTTGCTGTGACTCTGGGTCATCATTGGAATTCATTGTGATTGCTGTAACTCCCAGCTGACTACAACTGCATTCTCCACAAAAGAGC
The DNA here is from genome assembly GCF_010015445.1 of Perca fluviatilis. Lineage (NCBI taxonomy): Eukaryota > Metazoa > Chordata > Actinopteri > Perciformes > Percidae > Perca > Perca fluviatilis. The sequence continues at coordinate 31,295,030 of NC_053130.1, read as the reverse complement.
AAGCTACAAACCTAGTTTAAGCTAGTTATAACTTGGTAACAAAGTTGTTGTATACAACTGATTATACCTAGGTATTCTTTTCAAATGAAAACCTAATTCTGCTGTTCCTGTGTTTTTTTTTGTTTTTTTTGTTTTTTTTTGTGTAGGTGGAAGATGGGCACGGTTGGAGCAGTGGCAGTCAATAATGAGGGCAACGTAACCTGTGCGACCTCCACTGGTGGGGTCCTGAACAAGATAGAGGGACGGGTGGGTGACACACCCTGCATCGGTCAGTCCTGAAACTAACTAACCAACCAACCCCATCCTGTTAGTCATTGGCATGAACCTTATCATTACAGCAGCGGAAAAGGTAACCAGAAGTCCAATAATGGACTCTGTGTCATATCCTGCTTCTGTGTCAAGTTTGTTTTGAGTTCCTTTTGTTTTCCACTTCCGGTTTTATTTTGATAATCACCGTCTGGTCTCATTAAAGGTTCTGCTTTCCCACCTGTGATTACCTTTCACCGCCCTAATGTGTTGCATCTGTCTCTTGTTGTCTCCCCTGTCTTTTTGTATATAAGCCTATTTGTCACTTAACTCAGTACAATATCATCTGTTCCATTGTGTCAGCTTTTGAGCGTACCCTGTATTCCTTATGTTCCTGTTTGTCTTATTCCCAGTGTTTTTGTACCATCGCCTGTTTTTGGACTACCACTTGCCTGTTGATTTTGATACTTTTGCCTGTGAGTTTTGTTTGTGCTCCAAATAAAACTTTTGGATTCTACTTACCGGAGTCGTGCAGTGTGGGTCCACTGCCTCTGTGAACGTGATACTCGGGGGTCCGACAACTGCCGATTAGGGGATTAACTGATGACCTAACAATCAAAACATCATCCCATGTGCAGGCAAGATGGGTCCTAACCACGGTTGATGAGGTGGTCACGTGGGCTAGGTTGACATTCAAGCCAAGGAAATCAAGGAGAATAATTAATTATTATTAGGACAGTCTGCTCATACATCCATATCATCCAATCGATCAAGGACAATCCCATCACGTATCTGGGAAAGTAGTATGATGAGTCACTAAGTGACAGTAACAATCTCTACAGCACTGAGAAACCAGTGGAGGGTTGGCTGAAGAGCATCGAGAAGTCTGGACACATAGAGAAGTTTAAGGCATGGCTGTACCAACATAGCCTGCTCCCCAGACTATGGAGGCTGGAGCTTTTCCAGATCTCCTTCCTGTGAGGACAGTCTACTACACCTTTCCAGCACCTGTGAATCTGCACAGGTGGGGAATGAGAGCAAATCTAATGTGCAAGCTCTGTGGGCGAACGGGAACCATGGTGCACATTTCTAGCTTACTGTATTCTCACATCTGCCTGAAAGCCACGTGTTGCAATGAAACTACAAATAAAAAACTTTGTACCTGGAAAAATTAGTTAATCTAAGACTAAATGCATTTTGTTTCTCTCAATTTGTCGCTGCAGGGTGTGGAGGTTATGCTGACAACCAGATGGGAGCAGTGTCAGCTACAGGCCACGGAGAAGCTAACATGAGTGTTACTCTAGCCAGACTTGTCTTGTTCCACATGGAGCAAGGTAACACACACACACACACAGCATTTCTGCACATGCAGAGATGGTGGAGTAGTTCAGTTATTGTTGGACTAAGTGTCAAATAATACTGTTGGCGAATACAGTTTATTTGCTCTTAACTTGACTTTATTGTCTCACTGCAAATGTGTCCGTTACATACACCAAACAATTTTCTCTCTGAACTCTTCCTGTTATGATGCGTGTCTGCCTAGCAGAACACTCTCTGATTGGTAACTGGGAAGTAGAACTTTATTAACACAATGTCTTGACATCTCCCCCTCAAATTATCCCTGTCCTTAGAACTATTAGGAATATAACAGTATCCTAAACCATAACTTTCCATCCTGTAAGTGCTGATTGTAAGTAACGGTTTCCCTTCTCATTTAACTCATTACCTTTATGACTAACAAGAACTGAACTAAGTTCAACCATATATTTCTTACACTACACATCCATCCTCACCACTGGTTTACACACTCTACCAAACCTGGTCAATCAGTCCTTCAGGTGCTACTGTAGGACCTTATTGTCACTAAGTCCTTGTGGTGTTTCTTCTGTTGGCTCTTTGACTGTGTGCCCAGTGTCTGTGTTCTCCTTTTCTGCTCCCCTTGGTATCAGTTGTAGATGACCCCTATTCCTTTTCACCCCTCCTCCCCTTGGAGACTTCACCTGGTAGGAGCGCGGAGTGCAGCTGTGTTGAATGACCACTGCTGGCCCTTTCCACTCTTTTTCCTTGTCCTGTTTTGACAGGACCTGATCCCCTGGCAGTAGAAGCGGTAAGTCCCTCACTCCATGTCTCCTATTGAAGTAGAACGCCTGTTTTGCCTCCTTGTCTCTGTGCCGAATGACGTCTCGGTCTGGCCACTTTGGAATCAGGTTCCTTTTGAGCGGCAGTAGTGTAGTCCAGATCTTGCGACCCATGAGCATTTCTGCAGGGCTCACTCCTGTAAAGTTTGTGATTGTGGCCCTGTAGCACATTATAGCCAATAATGGATCTTCTTGCTTGAAGATGCATTTGGCTGTCTGGACAGCGCGCTCCACGTGCCTATTTCCTTGTGGGTTGTGTGGGCTGGATGTAGTGTGTTCTATGTCATACGGTGTGCAAAAGTCTTTCCAGGCCTCACTAGTGTATTGGGGCCCGTTGTCACTGGCGATCTGTTTAGTGATGCCAAATCTCGCAAATGTAACTCTCATTGACCTCACAACCTGGTCTGTTGTGGTTGACGTCAAATGTAAGATTTCTAGGTAACGTGAGTAGTAATCTGATATCACTATGTATAGTTTTCCATTATACTCACAGATGTCAGTGGCTATCTTCTGCCACCATCTCTCCGGCAGAGGAGTTGGGTGTAGCAGCTCTTGTAGTTCACTAATGGCACTCACTTTGTCTGGATCGGCTCTTACCCCATTGGCGTCCACTATGTCCCCCAGAAATCGCAGCTCTGGTTGTCTGTATACACACTTTTCCTTGTTGAGCTTAAGGGTTACGCAGATTCTGATGGCACCTGTAGGTTTCATAACTGGCACCATTGGTGCGCACCAGTCTGTTGGTTGGGTCACTTTTACGATCACGCCCTGTTCCTCCATTCGCTGTAGCTCCGCTTGGACTTTGGGAAGAAGTGGCAGAGGGACTCTTCTGGCGGTGTGTACAGCGTATGGGACAGCCCCCCCTCTATATGAATGCTGTTCAGTCCAGTGTTCCACACTACTTTGCTTTGTTTTACTTACTGCACCTAGGTAGAAGCTTTCCTCTTCTTCCTTGTTGTGAGTGATTTCCCTCACTAACTTAGAAAAACAATTTCTCTCCCAGTGGCCTCTTTTCCCACATTTTCTGCATTCCGACTCTAATGCTGGACATTTGGTTGGGATTTTGTCTTTTTCTTTCCTGCATTGACGGCACTTGAAATCCCCTGAGTAGTGCTGTCCATCGCTCCTCTCTTTCATCTGCGGTTTTTTCCATCCTTTCTTTATCGGGTGCCTGTGTTTCACTTTTTGCATGGTGAGCTGTGCTTGTTGCTCTTGTCAGGTTATCTGTTGTGCTACTTCTTCCGCTTGCCTCACCATTATCACTGCTTTTGCTAGAGTGAGGTCAGACATTAATTGCATTCGTCTGGACAGTTCTTTGTCACGGATACCCACAACCAGTCTGTCTCTAATATTGCCCAGATGTCTATGTGGCGGCCATATTGAACTTTTTAAAAATGGCCACCATAAAACTTTAATTTGTAATATCTCGGCTTCTGAATAAGCTGGAAAGTTGATTTTTAACTGCTAAACCCACATTTTCAGGGTGAGGGTATCCAATGGTGCTAGTTACACTTCAGAATTACAGCCCTAGAGCCAGTCCCACAATGAGCTTTCCTTAGGATGTGCCATTTCTGTGTCTGTAGCTATTGAGGAGAGAGAGGGGGGTGGGCAGTGGTGTGTGTGAACTTAACTGCCACTTTGCTTGTTTGAAAGCCATGATCTTTCTCTCTCATGGATGGGCCAAATTCTCTGGATGGGTAAAACGGAGAAAGGGGAGTTAACCTTGCTCCTTATGACCTCATAAGGAGCAAGATTCCAGATTTACAACTATTGCCATTTCTAGCCAATGGTCCCCCAGTGGCTAGAAATGGCAATAGTATAGGCAGGTAGGCTGGGGTAATGCATATCAATGTTAAAAAACCTCATCAAGTGAAATGTTCATGCCATGGGACCTTTTAAGAATATTGTTTTACAGAGCATCTAACACATGTATAGTATTATCTTCATTTTACCTCAGAAAATGTTATACATTTCAACAACATATTTATACATATGACTACAGCTAACTAAGCTAGCTAATATTACTGTATAGTGCGTGTCATATATGACTTTTGCTCCTCAGACTTTTGATATACTGGGATAGTTGTTGTGGAAGATAGCACTGGTGGACGGTATGGTGCTTGTGCAGAAGCTGAGCAAAAAACAGCGACTGTATTGACAGTCAAGGATCTGAGTTATTTTTAAATTCGTCAATAAAAGGAACTCCAAGTTATCTGACCAACTGCTTGTGATGTGTAGTTGTTTTTTTTTACTCATATTGTGGATGTATTTTAATGGGATGATAACATTTTTGAGGAACATGGAATATTAAATGCAAACAACTTTTCATTACAAAGATATTGCAAGAAAACAACCACACCAGGTCATTTTTGACGCACTTACGCGTCTATGGGTTAATGTGGTAAAGTCTTGTAGCTTTGTAACTAGCACCATTGGATTCCCTGACCCTGAAAATGTGGGTTTAGCAGTTAAAATCAACTTCCCAGCTAATTCAGAAGCAGAGATATCACAAATATTTTTTTTTTTTCAATACATTTTTTTTTAAATGAAATATGGCCGCCACAGACATCTGGGCAAATGCAACCATTGATTTTCTGACTCCTTATTCAATAACCTTTCCAGAAATGTATAGTTTAGCAAATCCCCAAAAATATATAGTGAACCTGACTAATGGCATAGATGAGTGTGCTAACCTGAACGTCAGTCTTCATAGCTTAACTTTGTTGCCGACCTGAATCGTGTGAACCTCTGTCTCCACCCGGCTTTCCAAAGTTCTCCGGTGGTTTAAACTTCGCCATCACGTTGGTTCTGTCTTAGAACACTTCTGACACCATGTCAAATAATACTGCTGGCGAATAGTTTATTTTCTCTTAACTTGACTTTCTTTGTCTCACTGCAAACGTCTCCATTACATACACCAAACAATTTTCTCTCTGAACTCCCCCTGTTATGATACATGTCTGCCTAGCAGCACGCTCTCTGATTGGTCACTGGGAAGTACAACTTTATTAGAACAAACAATGTCTTGACACGAAGTGTGGCAATAAACCAAAAGTCAGTGCACCAAAAAATTTAAGTTGGATATGTACAAAGTGGGTGGCAGTTGTTTGCTGTGTTTTAGGAGGCTTTTGAATCGGGGACCCTGGCCTGGATCTGAGTACACTTGAAAATAGGGGTTAGAATTAGAGCTGTAAGGGACTGTATTTATTTAAGGGGCCACCGGAGTTTTGGGACTTTTACTCAAAATAGACCTGACCCTCCCTTTAGCAACAGTACATTTTGGATGACCCTCCAACATGATTGGGAGAAAAAGGATGAACCTCCCCAACAATTTATTGTACTGATTTGCGCTTGGCAAAGCTGTACAGATTTCTATTGTTTTTTTACAGCCATGACCTAGACAGCTGAACGGCTGCATTCTCATCTGACGCATCACACTCCTCGGTTATGGTGTGGTGGCCGTTTCAGTAGATTTACTCACTAACATTGTTGTGGAAACACAATAAGCATTGACACTAAATGCACACTTCCTGCGTTACTTAAAATACTAAGTTACTCATCTAGTAAACTAGTATTCACATGAAATAAAACAAAACATTGAGACTATTCAGCAAAGCACACTGGGCAATTCAACACTGGTTGCTATGGACTCATCACTAGGCTTCCTCAGTCATTGAATATTTTAGCATAGGTAAAAGTGCCGAAGCTGAACATTATCCACAACTCCATTTCTCAGACGAGCGTCAATTTGGGAGCTTGCATGCTACCGCTCCTTCCTTCTCAAATCCCTTGAAAAGGCTGTCGTTTGCACAATTTCACAAATAATCACCGGGACCGAAAGGATATACCTCCCGTCTCATGCCTTCCCTGCTGCTGGCTGGTGCTATCTGCGGCGTGAGTTTCGGCTTTTCAAAATAAAAGCTTGCGTCTGGTCAGCTATGTTTTCGTATGGTGTTTTGAATGTTTTTGAACTAAACAGTACGGCAATCCTGCTAATGACACGATTGAGCTAGCAGTTTTGTGTTTATATGTGCGAGCGGAATTTATTCAGTTTGGGAAATCCCACGGTCTCTAAGCTACAGGTCTGGCTGACTAAATAGGGAGGGACCCATCTGCTAGCAATAGGGGCCGAGACTGAGAGTGCTACATGGATAAATATGCACCAACAAGCCACATTAAAATTTTGCTCTTCTCATGAATAAAAAAATTGGGAGACCCTCCCCTGTAGACTAAAAAAAATTGGATGACCCTCCCATCAACAAAGAATAAAAATACATGACCCTCCCCTATTTTCCTCCGGTGGTCCATTCCATAAATACCGAACGGTCCCTAATCGGGCCTTAAAACTTCACACCGCAAGCGGCACATGCTGACACCTGACCATTCATTTACCCCGCAATCTGGAGCGCAAACCCGAGCCTGGCCCGAGCCCATGTAAAATGATATAAATTAATTAACCCGTCCGGTTCGGGCAGAGATCTTCAGCTCTAGTTGGAATCACACGGTACCTCATGATAAAATACAATACACAATACATTGCTTATGATACAGATAATATCATGATACAGCAATTCTGCTGTAATCAACATACTGCTAGACAATGAATCATATAAAGATACATCAAGATATGGGTCTTATTACGAAGAGAACATGCCTGTGAAAAGGTTAAGTGCAGGTGTTCTCTCTTTATCCACTACAAGTCCAAACTGTTGGAAAACAGCACACTTCTGCAGCATAAGTCATTCAGTCTGTAAATTAAAATTACAGGACTATACAACAACTATGGGTCCAGACTTGGGACTTAATCATGGCAGAAACCCATTCCTCTTTGGCTAATTAACTTATGTTCAAGTTTCCCTCGTTCACGTGTTGAGCACCATCTCCAGGCAAATCGCCTGAAAACGCCCTTATTCTCCACTCGCAGAGAAGGTGATTTGTTCTCAATCAGTGTTAATGCAGTGACTTGGTTGCCTACTGACATCTTGATGACACTTCTTTACTGATTTATGATCTAATTTCTTCTCTCCTCTGTTCTCAGGTCAGTCAGTAGAGGCTGCCAGTGATTTAGCTCTGGCCTACATGAAGTCCAGAGTAGGTGGGCTGGGTGGGGTGGTGACAGTGGATCCTCAGGGCCAATGGGCCGCTCGCTTCTCCAGTCTGCAGATGCCCTGGGTTGCAGCCCAGAAAGATACCCTGCACTATGGGCTGTACACTGGGGAACACTTCACCCAGAGCATCGATGACCCACTCTGACACACTGATATAAGCCAAATAGGTTTCATATTTGTAAGCTTACATTTTTCACTGAATCAAGAATATTAATACTACTTGATACTCATACAGATAATGGTATATATATACAATGTAAGGTAGGGATCTTCAACAGGGGGTCCGGAACCCCTAGGCGGTCCTCAGAATCAATGCAGGGAGGCCTCCAAATTACTGTTAATTTTTATTAGTATAGTTTTTTCAAAAATTAAAGTCTTAACATCCAACAATCCAACATATTATCAGCAAATATAAATCACCACTACTTCCTGGCCTATAGGTAAGGTAGTCACTAAGATAGCAATCCAGATAGTTCATCCTAAGGATTCACTGTGCCATATGTATGTTTCACATTAAAACATGAGCTATAAAATCTCAGTGCTGATTTAGTAAATTTCATTGCTCTAGCTTAGCTAGCTAATTAAATCAAATTAAATAAGTATGTTATGTGTGTGATTATCAAATGACCTTATAACAAAAAGGCATTCTATAGTTAAATGTATTTAATAACAGAGAATCCATGGGATTTTTCTGTAGTAGGCCATCACTCCAACATTTGTACCAGAGCCAGTATTTGTGAAGTGCTGCTGATCAGATGATTGTCAATGCTGTGTGTTAGGAAAACACTGATTCTTGACAATAAATGCCTTTAATCCCAGACCATTGTCAGTTTCATGCTTCATTTACCCATAGTCTGTGTGTAGAGGTGTACTGACATGTTGAGCTCTGACTGTATGTGTTATCCTTTTGGATCCACTAGATGGGGCTGTTGAAATACAAGTCAACACTGAAACACAGGTTGCATGACTTTTCTTAAAGGGGTGATAGAATGATTATATAGGGTATTTCACACTGTTCCTTATGGTCTCCTAATGGGGTATGTAACATTGGTTGGGCTGAAAATGGCCTGGTTGATATTTTATGGGCCCTTATGCATCCCTGTGTTTTGGCCCTATTTGTAACAAGAGCTTTTCTTCCAAATATGGTATGCTCATGAATATTTAGATGAGCTGCACGCTGATTGGTTGAGCGAATCACCATACACACACATTAGAGAAGCGCACTGATTGGTTGAGCGAATCCCCAATGCACACACATTAGAGACGCAACAGAATCTCATATTCCAGACAATGCCATGTTTCGTTACCAAATTAACTTCTGAGACTTTTTTATGCGAGAAATTAGCTATATAAAGCTCAAATATGGGCTGTTTTACGAAAATTTATGGCTAATTGCAAATTTGGTAAGACGTGTCGGACTTTAGGAGCTCCACACAGTCTGACGAGAAAGCGGCAGCCTGCTGGGCTCCATACCCAGGGCAAAGTCACCCTTTGTGGATACTGCACTACCGGGGCTGCGCGGCTGGCTGCCGGCATAACTATAATATATTTACGGTCTGAATTTCGTCACGCTACTTATATAACATCTACCCCAATGTCTTATAAAGCTAACCGTTGTGTCCGATTTGATTTTAAGGCATTTTTATGAACGCAAGGCGTCTTGTTAGGACGAGGAGCTAGCTAGCTATATGTCCCATTCAACACAATGGGAAACGATTGCAGCTAACTAGCTACACTTTCGGCATTACTATAGTATATTTACTAGGGCTGTCAGTTTAACGCGTTATTAACGGCGTTAACGCAAACCCATTTTAATGCAGACAATTTTTTTATCGCGCGATTAACGCATCATACACACTTAAAGAAGGATTAACATTCTTTCGGATCTAGCTAGACCGGAAGCAAAATTACGAATCCCACTATGGCCACGCCAAGACCCGCCCTACGAAGCAGCTCGATTGGTTGGGGTTAGGCATTTCACATCGAGTGGTTAGGATAGCGGATTTGACAGGGGATAGGACCTGAACAAATGGGGTTACGTTACCTTGGAAGCCTGGCCAATAGTAGTGATTGAAGGGCGGGTCTTGGCGTGGCCGTAGTGGGATTCGCAATTTCACAGACCGGAAACAAAACAGACACACGCCTCGGCCCGTTTATATGTCGCAATGCCGACGCGCACCTTGTTTGGGCTTTTGAGCCGCGTAGCTAGTAGGCGCCGACCACGCGATTAGCTTCGGAGCGAGTAGTGACTCTACAGTCATAGTGAGAGAAACAAAGTGTCTCCCCTGTTCTTTCTGACCACGGTGGGAAACCTGTAGCAGGAAAAGTTAACTCTCTCCTTGATTTCATGTTGGTTATGGAGAAGAAGAACCAGGAAATGAGTCGGGGGAAACCATTGACATATATAAAAGGGGGAAACCATAGTCGCTATGACGACCAGCCACGCTAGCCTCAGGCGTGAGGCAGTACTATCTGCAGTGGAAAATGTAGGTAACAGTGTTACATTATGTGACAGATTATTAGTTCCAAGTGAGAATGTTAGTGTGAAATTGAACATTGCCAATGTTGTTTTCAATAAAAACCATTTGCACAAAGCAAGCCGATCCACTTTTCCATGTTGATAAGATATAAAATATAATGGGACAAAAAGAAATCAAGGGACATTTAGATTAGATAAAAATGTGTGATTAATTGCGATTAATCGTGAGTTAACTAAGACATTAATGAGATTAATCGCGATTAAATATTTTAATTTTGTCGTTTGACAGCACTAATATTTACAATTTGAATTTCGTCACACCACTTATATAACATATACCCCAATGTCTTATAAAGCTAACCGTTGTGTCCGATTTGATTTTAAAGGCATTTTTATGAACGCAAGTGTCTTGTTAGGACAAGCAGCTAGCTAGCTATATGTCCCATTCAATACAATGGGAAACGATTGCAGCTAGCTAGCTACACTTTCGGCATTACTATAGTATATTTAGTGGGAATGCTGTTTAACAGCATTCCAACTATTGTTATTAGTGAGAATGCTGATTCAGCAGCACACATGGTTGATTTCTTGCATAAAAAAGTTTCAGAAGTGAATTTTGTAGAGATCTGCGTGACCTAGATTCAGAAGACTACCTGATCTCAGGTCAGTTGTTTAGCCTATGTAAATGTTGGGGCGTGACCGTTCTCTTAATACACCCATGGGCGTGACAAAAGGTAAAAGTCTTGAGATGCTTACGTAAGCTTCCAGCTTTGTTGAGATTCGCCCGTTTTCAGTGGCAGTTTCAAAATATGAGATTTTCATATTAAAGGGGTGTCAATGGGATTTTGAGTTTCTATGTATGTCCTATTTACCCAGTGAACTGTCGTTATTCAACTATGACAAGGTAAAATCGGGTTTTGCATTCTATCACCCCTTTAAAGTGCCCATTTTATGCTCATTTTCAGGTTCATAATTGTATTTTGAGGTTCTACCAGAATAGGTTTACATGGTTTAATTTTCAAAAAACACCATATTTTTTGTTGTACTGCACATTGCTGCAGCTCCTCTTTTCACCCTGTGTTAAGGTCCCTGTTTTAGTTACAGAGTGAGACATCTCACTGCTGTAACATCTTTGTTGACAGTCGCACATGTGCAGTAGCATGTGCAGTAGCTAGGTAGGGATCATATCAGCTATCTAGCTGTTTAAAGGTGCCATACAAACCGTTTTTACTTGCAATTTTTGAAATATGTTAGGTCCATATGTGTTTGTGTTTTGCTGTGAATGTTAAAATGAACTGCTACCTCCTTTGTCAGCTCTGGCCACTGAAAAGAAACAAGCAGAGAAATAAGGCCAATTACAAAAGCTGATCAGTCTGACATATTGCCTGAGCAATTATTACTATTCATTAGCTCGCCCAGTTGGGCTGGGTAAAGGATTCTGACAGCCATGCTCTCATTGGCTAGCTGTCAGCCAAACAGATTCAAACAGCTTAGCTTGTTGAATATTAATGAGAACTGGCAGAAATCGAGCTGAATCTTCCTGCAGGCTTTCTATACCACGCTAGAATGGCTTGAAACAAGGTAACCAAGGCATTTTTTTCCACAACAAATGTTACAGAGTCCATGGTAGAACTTCAGACATTACCACAAAGTAATTAAATATGTGTGGCAGGGCACCTTTAAACAACTTCTGTCAGTTACAAGGCAGGATTAGCCGGGAGACTTCTTCTAAACGAGGGCGCACTTTCAAATCTGCGTGGAATACCTACAGAACACGTACATAGAAGTAGTTGTTTTGCAGATAAGGGTGAACTAGTGGCTCGATGGTGTTTTTTGCCCCCAACTGCTCCTTCCAGGCAGCGCTGCAACCGCTGCCTTCAAGGCACCTAACCCTAACCCTAACCTTAACCCTAACCACAATCAGTTTGCACAAAGTCCTTAACAGCTTCAGCCTCTGGCACAGCTGCTTTTTTGACCAATCTTAGGCCTGAGATTACACTTTTTTTTTTCAATCAGGTGAGTCAGGTCGAATCACAACTCAGTCTCAGTGGCGTATATGCATTGTCATTTGACACTTTGTATCCAGAGTCAGCAGCAGTATGTGATCAGGTTCATCTTTGCTGTGCAATATTATAAATAAACTGTTATTGTTGCTATTTATAGTTTGTCCTTGAGCTAGAGCACACAACAAGCTTATATTGTCTCTACCCCCATCCCTTCCTCCACCTTCTTCCTTAGAAGTTCCTTTAACTGAGATATCAGATCTGTCCACATTGAAATCGTATTTTGTTGGGCATCATTGACTCGCACTGAAGATAGTTCCAGGTAAGAAATGTCCAAAAAACTCTGAAGCCAGTGAATACTGTAGCCCACAACAAGCTTATATTGTCGAGAGACTTTAGATTGCTTTTGTTACAGCTTCTCCTGTCTCCTTGGGGAGAAAGTCTGGAGCTATTGTAGCAGGAAGTTTGGACAGTCTCAGCATCACCTAAATACTTGTTTTCATTTGCATGAATGATGCCTGAAGTGTCCATATTGTCACAGAACTTGACACGTAATGCTTCCTGGCACGTATGCATTGCAAATATAGCAGTGCTCATTTCCACCTTCAGAATCATGTGTCTGCATGCATAGCTGGGAAGACATTTGATGACACTAACAGCTTGAGAAAGGAAGAGGATGAGGCCAACAATAGGAGATGGCAGCGGTGTGGCTTCTCAATAAAAGGTTACCTGTTGTTCTTTCCTCCAACTGGTATCTGCAGATTCAAGAGCATTTCTCATTGGAAAGTCAATCCAACAACTAAAAAGAGACGCTAAGTGACTACAAAGACACGCAAATGACGACAAAGAGACAGAAAACTACCACAAAGAGACGGAAAACGTCTGCAAAGAGACAGAAAACATCTGCAAAGAGACAGAAAACTTCTCCAAAGAGACAGAAAAAACTCATGCAAAGAGACGCAAAACGACTACAAAGACATGCAAAGTGACAACCAAGAGACGGAACACTTCTGCAAAGATACACAAAATGGCTACAAAGAAAACTGAAACCAAAGAGAAGGAAACCCACTACAAAGAGATTGAAAACCACCACAGAAAAATGCTAAATGACCACAAAGAGTCTTGTCAGGATGTCTTGCTGCTATGTGGGAGTAGTGGTGGGCCTTTTACATGTCTGCCCCCTCCCCCCACAGATGCTAACATGTTGTTTTTGTAAATGTTGACTTGGGACATGCACGTTCAAGTTCACATTGTTAAAATATAAACTTGGACAAGGTGCCAACTGTCTAAAAGAGAACTGTACTTAATTGAACATACCTAAAATCCTAGTATTACTGCTAAGAAGAAGCATGAAGTGGCTCTGTTAGCTTTCATACCTGATACAAAAAGAAAGTAACAGTCTGCAAGTCAGTTAACAGTCCTGACGCTGTTGTGACTATGATTTTTTATCATCGACTTTTTACTGCAACATCATCACTTTAGAACTAAAAAAAACAAACATTTTGATTCATGCTATGCCTCTACCCTTATCCCTTACACTACCCCCATCCCTTCCTCCACCTTCTTCCTTAGAATTTCCTTTAACTTAGATATCAGATCTGTCCACATTGAAATCGTATTTGGTTGGGCATCGTTGACTCGAGCTGAAGATAGTTCCAGGTAAGAAATGTCCCAAAAAATCTGAAGCCAGTATATACTTGAAATATCATGAGGTTTCCAACGTTGGACTACAATCTTCTTGGCTGCAGTCAAGCCTGTTAGCCAGACTTTGCGAGTTATTTCCATAGTAGAGTGCGGATCAGGCCGCATTTTTCTTTCCGAGCCCGGCCCGCGTCCGACAGAGCAGTAACCGAACCTGACCCGAGCCTGACAGACATTGAAATATTTATGTCCGAGTCCGACAAAGTTAAAATCTCATTTTTTTCTCATACTAATGACACATGTACGTTTGTTTGTGTGTAAAGCCCGCTTTTATTAAGCATCTGTAGGAAGGCATTCGGAAATGTCAACAGATGAGCGCATCAGTGCACTCAGGGCAACAAGTGCACATTAATAAGCATTTTCATTTAAAATGTTCAATGTGTTAACCTTTCCTGATCATTTCGCTTCCGACCGTGATCAGAAAACCAGGGGAGACTCGTTACCTCCAGGGCCGACGTTATAAAATGAATAACGTTGGGGCTAAAATCCTGTTTCTGGTGAGCAAATTAATGAACTTGGCTTTCAGTCTGGGGTATATTTCGGACACTGCACACACTGTGTACAAAACTTAAACTTATTCCACCAACTCTACTCCGGTCGCATCTAGACGTCTGCTTCCTCTTTCTCTATCTCTCTTCTGCCCACTTTCCACACACCCACACACACTGAGCTCTCTTAAAGGAGCCGCAGCACCATTTTTACAACAAATGCCTTATTGCGCTGATGTGACCGAGCCCGACCTGAACCCGAACATCATTTCTAAATATCTGTCCGAACCCGACCTGAGCCCAACAGGACCCATCCTCTATTCAGAATATGTACAGTAGGTTCCATTGGTAATCATACCCTTATTAACTCTGTAAATGTTCTAATAACCTTTCCCCAAAAATCAAATACTCCTGGACACTCCCATACAACATGTAAAAAAGAGCTAATGGTTCTAGGGGGGCACAATGAATAATATGGGTATTAATCCCATTTAATGTGTTATTATTGGTATATTATATATTGGTGTTAGGAATGCTCTATGACAAAATTTAAAATGTATATACTGATGACTTTGGTTTTTGAAGCACCTGTTACATTACTCCAAATTGTATCCCAGTCCAAATCTTGTTCTTGTCCCAATTCAGACAGTTCCCTATCCCAAGCGTTCATGCCTGATGTAGGTATTTCTGAGAATTTAAATGATCATAAATATATGACACTAATCTTTTGGGAGCACTCTGCACCCAGCTCAAAATAGGCTGTTCCTTTAAATCTGCCCCCTAAGGAACTCCATAGGCTTTACAGGCTGACCTTATTCTAAAGTAAAAGAAAAGAGAATGTTTCTCAATACCATATTGAGAGACCAGTTCTTGAAGGCCAAGAATATTATTTAGCCCATTAATAATAATAATTATAATAATACATTTTATTTATATAGCGCTTTACATGGTACTCAAAGACACTTTACAGTAAAGCCAGCATATATAGCACATTAAAAACAGATATGCAATAAAACCAATACATAAAACAAGCATATTAAAAGCAATTAAAAACAATAAAACCAGTAACTATCAGGTGAGAAATGTAAGACTATTGTATGTGGAAAGCTAATCTGAAGAGGTGTGTTTTGATTAGTGTTTTGAATGTGTCCAGGTCAGTACAGTCACGGATGTGTATGGGTAGGGAGTTCCAGAGGGAGGGGGCTGCAATGGTGAAACCTCTGTTACCCCAGATACGGTGCTTGGTCCTGAATGGTGGGGAGAGGAGGTTTGTGTCAGAGGAGCAGAGGTTACGGGGGGGATTGTGGCGGTGGAGCAGGTCTGTGAGGTAGGAAGGAGCCTGGTTATGGGGGTTTGAGGGCTTTGTGGTTGAGGAGGAGCAATTTAAACTGGATGTGTTGGAAAACAGGGAGCCAGTGGAGGTTCTGAAGGATGGGAGTGATGTGATCATGGGAACGGGTGTGGGTGAGGAGACGGGTAGCAGAGTTTTGGATGTAATGGAGTTTATTTAAGGCTTTTGCAGGTAAACCATAGAAGATGCTGTTGCAGTAGTCAATTCTGGAAGTGACGAAGGTGTGAAACAAAGTTTCGGCAGCAGAGAAGGTGAGTGATGGTCGGAGACTGGCAATGTTTTTGAGGTGAAAAAAGGCAGTTCTGGTTATTGGGTTGATGTGGTTTTCAAAAGTGATGTTGCTGTTGAAGATGACTTCCATGTTACAGGTATGTGGGGATGGAGTTGTTGACAGTGAGACCGAAGTTATGGGTGTTCTTTGTGAGGGATTTCGGGCCGATGAGTCAAGTCGGATTTATTGTAGTTGAGTTGGAGGAAGTTGGTTTGCATCCAGGTTTGAATATCTGTGAGGCAGTTGGTCAGTAGCAGTGAAAGTGAAGACCCTGTTTGCGAATGATATTTCCGAGTGGCAGGATGTAAATGATGAAAAGGAGAGGACCAAGCACTGAACCATGGGGACGCCTTGTGACAGAGGAACAACGGAGGAGGTGCAGTTGTTGATGTGTATGAACTGTGTTGTCTGTTGGTGAGATAGGAACGGAGCCAGGAGAGTGTGGTGCCACTGATGTTGCAGTAGGTTTCCAGTCGGGACAGGAGGATGGAGTGGTTGATGGTGTGAGGTGGCCAGAGTCAGAGGAGAGGAGAAGGTCATTGGTGACTTTGAGGAGGGCTGTTTCAGTGTTCACAGTGTTGTGAGCGGAATCCAGATTTAAATAGTTCAAACATGTTATTGGAGGAGAGGTGGGTTTTAATTTGAGCAGCGACAACACGTTCCAGGATTTTTGATAGGAAGGGGAGGTTGGATATGGGTTGGAAGTTGGACATAGTGTACAGGTTTTAGACCAGGTTTCTTGAGGATGGGGGTGACTGATGCAAGCTTGAGTGTTGTTGGGACTGATCCAGAACTGAGAGAGGAATTGATGATTATAGTGATGAGTGGGGCGATGGATGGTAGACAGGTCTTAATGAAAGCCGATGGGATGGGATCAAGGCTCTAGGTGGAGCTGTTCATACCTGTAGTGAGAGAAATGAGAGAGTGACTGAGAGGGTGGAGGGGGGGAGGCAGGTGTGGTGGTTGAAGGAGCAGGGGAGGTGGTCAAATGGTGTTGATTTTGGATTGAAAAAATGAGAAAAGAGTTGTGAAGGTTGTAGAAATGTTGTCACGGGGGTTAAAAAGTTTGTTTATTGTAGAGAAGAGAGTCTTGGGGTTGTTGGAGCCGGAGTGTATGAGCTGTGAGTGGTAGTAGGACCAGGCAGTGTTTAGGGCGTTTTTGTATTGGTGAAGGTAGTCTGTATATGCATGGATGTGAACTGTTAAACAGGTTTTATTGTTGAGTCTTTCCAGCTGACGTTTGCGGGACTTCATTTGGTGAATTTCAGGAGTGTACCAGCGGGCTGAGTGTGTGAAGGGGACAGTTTTAGTAATGATGGGAGCCAGTGGGTCGAGACAGGAGTGTTGTTGTAGTAGTCCACAAGGTGGGTTGGATCATCAGACACTGAGGGGGGGAGGCAGATATTGAATTGGAGAGAGAAGCTGAGAGAGCAGATGAATTTATGGATTTGAGGTTCCTGAATGAGATTTTGGGCTTGTCTTTTGGGATAGGAATGGGAATATTGATGTCTGCGATGATTGCAAGATGGTCTGAGATATGGAGGTTGATGCTGGAGGGATGATTTACTGTGAGACCAGTGGAGCAGACCAGATCGAGGATATTACCATGAGTGTGGGTGGGGAAGTTAACATGTTGTGAGAAGTTGAAGCAGTTTAACAGTTCCAAAAATTCTGTGGCAGATTTGCAGTTGATGTTGTCGATGTGGAAGTTAAAATCTCCAAGGATGAGGACCGAGGGTGATATAGCACAGAGCTGGGTCAGAAAATGCGAAAAATCTGAGAGAAAGGTGGGCTTTGGCTTGGAGGGTGCGGTAGATAACGGAAGTGACGAGAGGACTGGGACCAGAGAGTTTAAAGGTGAGATGTTCAAAAGACACGGCAGGGCGGCTGTGATGGAGATGGCGGTTATTTTAATGTCCCTTCTGTGAACAGAAGCCCATCCCTCAGTGTGTGGTTTGTCTGTGTGGGTGAATCCTGTTGGTGTGATCTGGTTGAGTGAGAAGTAGTCCAGGGGTTTGTGCCAGGTTTCAGTGATACAGAGGAAGTCCAGTTTGTTGTCAGTGATGAATTCATTCAGGATGAGAGTTTTATTACTTAGCAATCGATTGTTGAGCAGGGCTATTTTCAGATGACGTTTTGGGATTAGTTGGGAGAACTGGGGAAGGGGACAGAGGTTGAGCAAATTGACATGCTGTGATTTGCTGTGTTGACATGATGACAAGATACGATTTGACCATAGTGAAGGGATGTTGTTGGACATTGAGAGGTGGTATGTGAATAGGCAGCCAGAGCGTTTGTTTGGAGGACTGGGTGGTGACATATGAGGCCATACGGGGGAGCTGGTGAAGCTGATCGATCTGGAGCTGCCATGGTGGGTGGAGAAGAAGAAGACTGCAGGGAAGTGGGGGCGTGTGGGGTAAATAGTCACGCACGTGGGGCAGACTGTATAGCGAGCTGTAGGTTGACTGCTAAAAACGAGCAACCTAGTCTGTTTGGGTGAACTCCATCAGGTCTATAAAAAGAGGGACGGTTCCAAAATAAATAAAAAATTCAATGAAACCAAAGTTGTGGGTATGACAGGTGGACTAAAGCCAGGTGTTGAGACTGAGAAGCTGGCTGGGACAGAGTTGGTAAGGGACCACTGATAAAAACAGATTTTCCACAACTTTGTAAAAGGTTGGAAAGTTGATTAAAATCGTCTTGATGTTCAGATTCCTGATTAGCTGTGTCATTATGGCCAATGTGGACTAGGACCTGGTTTATGGAGGAAGGAAGTGAGTGCAGCAACCCGGGTAGTTTGTTAAGCAATGTTGGGACTGTGGCTCCAGGAAAACAGTGTGTGGTGGCATTAAAATAATGGATGTTCCTAATGATGCTATCGCCCACTATCAAGGTGGTGGGTGCATAAAGGGGGCGAGGAGAGGGAGTATGAGAAGGCTCGCTGCTGGGGGGTAGAGTAGTTTGTTTTAACTATAGATGTTAAGGGAATACTAACTTTAATACCCAAGTAAAGGACCTCATTTGAAACGTTAATCTGGGTAGGGAGGGTAACGCTATTTTTATCTGTATTAACTGGCATCAGCGTTGATTTCGATAGCTTAATCTTATATCCTGAAAGATGCCCAAAATGCTCCAGTGTTTACAGGACACAGGGAAGGGTTTGCTGAATGTCTGCCATACAAATTAATGTGTTGTCCGCATAAAGCGTGATTGAATGTCTCCCCTATTACTAATTGTAATGGGGAGATCTGAGGGCAGTTTCTAATTAACTATGCCAGAGGTTCTAAGGATAAATTGAAAATCAAAGGAGACAAAGGGTCCCCTTGTCTTGTTCCACGTCTCATGTCAAACATGTCAGAGAAGCCTTTTCCCACACATACTGGGGCTGTAGGATTTGCATACAGTGTCTGAATCATATTGATACATTTATATAAAATTTTTAACTCTTTTAGCATCCTCCAAAGATACGGCCATTCCAGGTGGTCAAACGCCTTTTCGTCATCCAAAAACAAAAGACCACAGACAGGTGGAATTTTATGTGATGCGCTAGTATATAGTGTAGGAGTCGGCGAATATTGTCCAAGGCGAGCTGCCCCTTAATAAAGCCTGTTTGATCGAAGCTCATTATTTTCCCAACCACTGTCTCAAGTTTACTGGTTAAGACCTTGGAAAAAATCTTGAGGTCGGCATTAATCAGTGATATTGGTCGATGATTAGCACATTCTAATGGGTCTTTACCAGGTTTAGGTATAACTGTGATTAGGGCTGTATTTAGATCTCTGTGGAACGCACCATTATCAGTAGTTAAATTAATTGTTTCCAACCATATGGGTCCAAGAATATCCCAAACTGTCAGGTAGAGTTCCACAGATATGCCATCTATACCTGGTGTGCAGCCGGCATTCATAGCTTTGACTGCTTAAAATAACGCTGAAGTCAGGAAAAGGTAAACAGCAGTGTTCAGATTGGAGCGTAGTGTGTGAAGAGTGAAGAGCGGAGGTGTTCACAAGGGAAGAAGCTTGGAGTAACGTAACTATGGAGAATATAGAAGATATTGAACACATGGAAGAGGCTTTTGAGTTTGATGGTCGTCCTTATTTATTCGAACCCGAGTATACAGATGAAAAACTAGCCTCACAAGAGTTGGAAAGCATGAGACAGAGGGGCAGCAACAGGCAGATGAAGCAGCTGCTCCATGCGCGAGCTACAGCTAGCTTTTAGTAACGCTATTACAAAGACATAATTTATCCCATTTCCATGTAGTTACATAGTCATTGATTTGGTCATAACCACTACAGTGCTTAATTACCTATTTTTGAGGGGGAAATAAAGCAGCGGAGAGGAAGCACAAGCAAAGACGCCAGTCGGGCCTGCTAGCCTAAGGAAACTACCATACAAATCGCCACTGCCAAAACTCCTACTCACCAACGCCAGATCGATGTCACACACAATAGATGAGCTACAAATACACACGGAACTGCTGCATGATGATTATCATCGAAGCCTGGCTGAACACACTCCCGGACAGCAGCTAGCAGCTGGCAGCTAGCAGGACGAGCTAGCGGCAGGATGTCTGAGTTGAAAACGCATCTTGTTGTCACGTAAGAGCCCCGTTCATGTTGCACAGACATAATTGCATTTTGTGTCTGTTAAGAGGCACAAAGGCACTCTTTAGAATATGCCCCCAAAACTGCCGTTTTAGGTAGCTGGGAGCTATGGGCATTGGCTGCAGCAACTCCAGTTTGCTAGAACCGATTCTGTTCGGTTTTCTTTTGCTATCGACAGTACTCATAAATTTATAGCAATCAAGATTAACGTAAAAATTGCCCATAGTTCTCCTTTAACCTGGTGGACCACTGAGATCATATTCAAACTGTCATCTTGTTTTATAACATGATTTCTTCTCTCTTCTGTTCTAACGTCCCTAGTGCTTCAACCACTCAATAAAAAACCTGTGCTTTCATTTCTGTTCTCGCCACTTCTAACAGATCGGTGAAATTTGAGCTCCAGCTCCTCTCCTCCCCCTCCTTTGTCTCTCCTCTGCTGTGTTTGCATGTATACGAAACACACATTTGCTTAGATGTGCAAACACTACCTCTCTTAACTCCCATGGGTGTATACTGTATATATACACTGTTTTGGTTGCAGATCATCATCTATAGTGAGATTGACTTGTTTTCACAATTGACAGATTCTGATCTTCTATTAAATAAAAAGTTACAGTAGCCTAATTGTGTCTTTTTAATCCACTTCTGCCGATTAGATAGTGATTACTAATGCAAAGACTTTGTCTAGAAAAAGCAATACATGTTTATCCCTGACCATGGCGCGTTTCATGCCTCATTTGCCTATGAAATCTGTGTTGACGAGCATTGATGTTTGAGCATTGCTTGTTTGTAATAACTTGATAGATTGACTTTTTCAGTCGATACATTAAAATTGCCAAAACACAAAGATCCCATGACGTTGTTTTGACAGATTTTCCTTCTTTTTCAAACTCTTGGTCATTTTGATGTAAATAAATGTGGATTGATGAGTTTTCTGATGGGGAAAACAATGAAACGTACAGTTGGTGAATCCAATTAAAGGTATCTTGTGGAGATTTTCAACTCGAGTAGCACTACGTTGCAGATTTTTCTGAACTGTGCCAATGGTTTTCACGCTATTAATTGACAGGTGGTGTAATGCGCCAAGAAAGGCAGCAAGGTGCCAGCAAAGTAAAAAAAAAAAAAGGAGAAGAAGACTGCTTGTGTAACATGTCTTGTGTTTCCTTCTCTTGCTTCTGCCAGACTACTTTAACTCATACCTGCCAACATTTGGTTTTCAAACTCCGGGATATGTGTGCGGGGGCATGGCGGTGCGACCGGGGGGGGCAGTTAAATAAAAGCGTGGAGGTTGTCGATATGACTAGGTAAGATGTATGTTGCGCCCAACACTATTGAAATTTACAGCTATATTTCGATTTCTTTGCGGGAACACCGCCTTCACCTGCCATTTTTATCGGCTCGCTTTCGGGTCTGACTCTGCACTTTCCGTGATGCTTGCACAGAGATCAACTGCGCAACTGGGATATAGGTTGCCAGGTTGAGGTGACAAACGGGTTGAACATTGTATATGGAGTGCGGATTGTGTGAATAGGATGCGTTTCATACAAGATCTGGCAACTGGAGTTTCCCGGAAGAAATCACAAACCGGGAGGGGTCCAGGAGATAAAAAAACGGGAGAAACCCGGGAAAAACTGGAGTGTTGACAGGTATGCTTTAACTGTGTTCTCAATTTCACATTTCTTGTCATAAAAACATCATAAAGTAAGTTACCATAATCACAACATAATTTGAATTCAGTTTCCCAAATAAACATTTTAATTTTCAGATCCAGGTGTTCTGTTGTGAAATGAAAATAAAATAAATTTTTCCCAAACTTGTTTGGTCTGCTGCTTTGATAACTGCACTAACGTTACTCGTTACAAATAAGATTCTGGATACACTGGCTGAATGCTAACATATTAGCAGAATGCTGTTAATTCTATTAACAAAATAGTATTACATTACATTACATGTCATTTAGCTGACTCTTTTATCCAAAGCGACTTACAATTAAGTGCTTTCAACTGTGAAGGTTCAAACTCGAGACAACAAGTAGTAAGTGCAAGTACATTAGCTTTAAATAAGCGAAGCTACAAAGAGACATATGAAAGTGCAGGTTCAAGAACTTTTTTATCTTTTTTGTTTATCCGAGGTGTAGTCGGAAGAGATGAGTTTTCAGCTTTCAGCCATCCTGATGTCGATGGGGAGCTCGTTCCACCATTTGGGAGCCAGGACAGTGAACAGTCTGGATTTCATTGAGTGATTAGTTCTCCCTCGCTGTGAGGGGACAGCAAGCAGTTTGGCTGATGCAGAGCGAAGTGGGCGGGTTGGGGTATATGGTTTGACCATGTCCTGGATGTAAGCTGGGGCTGATCCGTTCGTGGCCCTGTATGTAAGTACTAGTGTCTTGAAGCGGATGCGGGCAGCAATTGGTAACCAGTGAAGAGAGCGGAGGAGCGGTGTAGTGTGAGAGAACTTGAGGAGGTTGAAGACAAGTCGAGCTGCTGCGTTCTGAATGAGCTGCAGGGGTCGGATGGCAAATGCAGGCAGGCCAATCAGGAGGGAGTTGCAGTAGTCTAGACGTGAGATGACTAGAGCCTGTACCAGAACCTGAGCCGCCTTCTGCGTTAGAAGATCCTTCTGATGTATCTACACGATCGGGTGGTTAGAGCAATGTTAGCAGTGAAGAAGAGTTGGTCGTCAAGTGTCACACCCAGATTTTTAGCAGTCTGGGTGGGGACTACCACAGAGTTGTCAATTGTTATAGTCAGGTCTTGGGTAGGAGAGCCCTTCCCTGGAAGGAAAAGGAGCTCAGTTTTGTCAAGGTTGAGTTTCAGATGGTGTGCGGACATCCAAGAAGAGATGTCAATCAGACAGGCTGAGATACGTGCTGCTACTTGAGTTTCAGACTCAGGAAAGGAGAGAATTAGTTGGGTGTCATCTGGTCAAATGAAGCTTCGCGAACCAGTGTCTTTACTTTCTGAGCTCACTAGATGGCACTCTCTGTTCAAAGAAAAAGGTTAAATGAATGGCAATTCAATGGGTTTTCAAACCCTTTGTTGAACAGAGAGCGCCATCTAGTGAGCTCAGAAAGTAAAGACACTGGTTCATTTGACCATCACTAGTGTCATCCGCGTAGCTGTGATAAGAAAAGCCGTGCGACTGAAAGACAGACCCGAGAGAGTTGGTTTACAGAGAAAAGAGGAGGGGACCCAGGACTGATTGGGCAAGGTTCTGAGCTAGATCCTCTCCAAGTTACCCGGTAGGTTCGGTCTGCCAGGTAAGATGTCAGCAAAGAGAGCGCAGAGCCTGAGACACCCAGAATAGTACGGCTGGTGGGAGACATTCAAGTGTTTCCCCTACCATTGTTTTGTTTTTGACCCACCCCCCGAAAGAATGACAAAATTATATAATTATGCTATATATTCCACACAAAATGCGCAAGATAAAGCTGTTTTCACACATACAGACAATTCGCTTCTCGCCTTAAAAGTTTAATTAATGTTAACTTAGGCTGGCTACATTGCACGCATAACGCGAAGCGGACGTTGCAACACTATGTTTTCACTATAATCAATTAAACTGGCTACACTGGGCAGAGAGCAGCGCTTAGTAAAGTAAAGGTGTGTGGGACACAGAAATGGATCGTAAAGTGTTATTATTTCTTTTAAATTAAACTACCAATATACAGGAAAGGACTTATGACTGTCAATGATTGTATTGGCAGTTTTATTATGAGAGTTTCTGTTTCTAGTTCTTGTTTCCCTCACCTGGAAAACTCAAATTGGACAGATAGTCTAGCTAGCTCTGGATTTACCCTGCAGAGATCTAAGGAGCTTTAAACCATAGACCTCATAAAATGACCAGTTTCAAATTCCAACACAAAGAATGTGGAAGGTAATGGACATCCGGCTGAAAATAGGGACATCCTCCGGAGCAATCCCGGAAGTGGAACGTCGGGGATATGGCCTAGCGACTCAGCTACAGCCACAATATGCCGTCTCACTGCGACTCACTGTGGCGGAAATTGGGATACAGCTTACAAAAAGAATTTACACCTAATGAAAGAAATGAGGCTCTTATACAGCAATATACATATGAAAACTATACAAAATGTATATAATTAAACCACATGATGTGACCACACATTGCTGGGTGTCACCCTTGCATGGATGTAAAGAATGCTAGGGTTTAAACTTTTTTTTTTTAAATAACTTTTTTTTTTTAAATCGGCTTGTCAAATATTTTTCTTTGTGCAACAGTATAAAAGCCTTAAAGGGGTGATAGAAAGATTATATAGGGTATTTTACACTGTTCCTTAAGGTCTCCTAATAGGGTATGTAACATTGGTTGGGCTGAAAATTGCCCGAATGCTATTTTATTAGGCCCTTAACTACCCTGTGAATATGGCTCTATTTGGAACAAGAGCTTTTCTTCCAAATATGGTATGCTCATGAATATTTAGAATGAGCTGTGCGCAGATTGGTTTGAGCAAACTACATAGAAACACATGGGAGACTCGATAGCAGGTCTCATATTTCAGACACTGCAAAGTTATACATTGTTTGTCGGGCTATTTCGTTATTAAATTCACTTCTGAGACTTTTTTAAGCGAGAAATCAGCTATATAAAGCTCCAATATGGGCCGTTTTACGAAAATTGATGGTTAATTGCAAATTTGGTAATTTTGGTACCAAACGCCGCTGCCCTGACAGAGCTCCAGGGCCTGCAACTCCCCTCTTACTGCTAGCTAAACGGTCCGTGTGTGAGAGTGAGAGCGCGGTCAGCAAGCTTGTTACACCAGCAATCTCTTACCACAGATCCAGTTACTCTTGGCTGGCTGCCAGCTGCTGGCATAACTAGAGTAGCTATATTTACAGTTTGAATTTCATCACGCTACTTATACAACATCTACCTAAACGTCTTATAAAGCTAACAACGGTGTCCGATTTCAAGTTAATGAATATTTGTGAAGATTAGGGGTTTCGTTAGCTGCGACTGTCCCTTCAATCCTAGCTATGTGTAGTTACAAATCACGGATAGTTAGCTTCATTTTCGGCGTAATTTGAGCATATTTACAGTTTGAATTTGGTCACGCCACTTATACAACATCTACCTAAACGTCTTATAAAGCTAACAATGGTGTCCGATTTCAAGTTGATGAATATTTGTGAAGATTAGGGGTTTCGTTAGCTGCGACTGTCCCTTCAATCCTAGCTATGTGTAGCTACAAATCACGGATAGTTGGCTTCATTTTCAGCGTAATTCAAGTATATTTACAGTTTGAATTTCGTCGCGCCGCTTATACAACATCTACCTAAAGGTGTTATAAAGCTAACAATAGTGTCCGATTTGAGTGTTAATGGATTTTTGTGAATTTCAGAGGAATTCTAAGAGGAGGCTAGCTAGCTCTCATTGATAGAGCTACATCCAGCTCTATCAATATATCTAATCAATAGCTCTATCTATCAATGAGACTCGCGGACAAGCGTTTATTTCCCCAGTCGTTTGTTTAAATAACTCAACACATTATAATTAAACACATTTAAAAGATTAACTGGAACCTGTAGTAATAGATTGCTGGCGTAACAAGTTCACTGACCGCGCTCTCACTCACATACATCGGACATTTAGCAGGAAGAGAGGAGTTGCAGGCCCTGGAGCAGCAACACAGGCAGCACCGGCCGCTGAACTCCGACACACATCCATCCATCCATCCATCTTCGTCCGCTTATCCGGTGTCGGGTCGCGGGGGGAGCAGCTCCAGCAGGGGACCCCAAACTTCCCTTTCCCAAGCAACATTAACCAGCTCCGACTGGGGGATCCCGAGGCGTTCCCAGGCCAGGTTGGAGATATAATCCTTCCACCTAGTCCTTGGTCTTCCCCGAGGCCTCCTCCCAGCTGGACGTGCCTGGAACACCTCCCTAGGGAGGCGCCCAGGGGGCATCCTTACCAGATGCCCGAACCACCTCAACTGGCTCCTTTCGACACGAAGGAGCAGCGGCTCTACTCCAAGCTCCTCACGGATGACTGAGCTTCTCACCCTATCTCTAAGGGAGACGCCAGACACCCTCCTGAGGAAACCCATTTCGGCCGCTTGTACCCTGGATCTCGTTCTTTCGGTCATGATCCAGCCTTCATGACCATAGGTGAGGGTAGGAACGAAAACTGACCAGTAGATCGAGAGCTTTGCCTTCTGGCTCAGCTCTCTTTTCGTCACAACGGTGCGATAAATTGAATGTAATACCGCACCCGCTGTGCCGATTCTCCGACCAATCTCCCGCTCCATTGTCCCCTCACTCGCGAACAAAACCCCAAGGTACTTGAACTCCTTCACTTGGGGTAAGGACTCATTCCCTACCTGGAGTAGGCACTCCATCGGTTTCCTGCTGAGAACCATGGCCTCAGATTTAGAGGTGCTGATCCTCATCCCAACCGCCTCACACTCGGCTGCGAACCGATCCAGTGAGTGCTGAAGGTCGCAGGCCGATGATGCCATCAGGACCACATCATCTGCAAAGAGCAGCGATGAGATCCCCAGCCCACTGAACTGCAAACCCTCCCCACCCCGACTACGCCTTGATATCCTGTCCATAAATATTACAAACAGGATTGGTGACAGAGCGCAGCCCTGGCGGAGGCCAACCCTCATCTGAAACGAGTCCGACTTACTGCCGAGAACCCGGACACAGCTCTCACTTTGGTCGTACAGAGATTGGATGGCCCTGAGAAGAGACCCCCTCACCCCATACTCCCGCAGCACCTCCCACAGTATCTCCCGGGGGACCCGGTCATAAGCCTTTTCCAGATCCACAAAACACATGTAGACCAGTTGGGCATACTCCCAGGCTCCCTCCAGGATCCTTGCGAGAGTGAAGAGCTGGTCCATTGTTCCACGACCAGGACGGAATCCGCATTGTTCCTCTTCAACCTGAGGTTCGACTATCGACCGAACCCTCCTTTCCAGCACCTTGGAGTAGACTTTACCAGGGAGGCTGAGAAGTGTGATACCCCTGTAATTGGCACACACCCTCTGGTCCCCCTTTTTAAAAAGGGGAACCACCACCCCGGTCTGCCACTCCTTTGGCACTGTACCAGACTTCCACGCAATGTTGAAGAGGCGTGTCAACCAGGACAGCCCCTCCACACCCATAGCCTTGAGCATTTCTGGACGGATCTCATCAATCCCAGGGGCTTTGCCACTGTGGAGTTGTTTGACTACATCAGTGACTTCCGCCTGGGAAATTGACAATGATCCCCCATCATCATCCAGCTCTGCCTCTAACATAGAGGGCGTATTAGTCGGATTCAGGAGTTCCTCAAAGTGCTCCTTCCACCGCCCTATTACCTCCTCAGTTGAGGTCAACAGTGTCCCATCCTTACTGTACACCGCGCGATGGTTCCCGCTTCCCCCTCCTTAGGTGGCGAACAGTTTTCCAGAAGCACTTTGGTGCCGACCGAAGTCCTTCTCCATGTCTTCTCCAAACTTCTCCCACACCCGCTGCTTTGCCTCTTTCACGGCAGAGGCTGCAGCCCTTCGGGCCCTTCGGTACCCTGCAACTGCCTCCGGAGTCCTCTGGGATAACATATCCCGGAAAGACTCCTTCTTCAGTCGGACGGCTTGGTGAGAGAGGGGCGGAGCTGTCAACTGATCACCATCTGGTGGTGAGTTGGGTCAGGTGGTGGGGGAAGACTCTGGACAGACCTGGTAAGCCCAAACGGGTAGTGCGGGTAAATTGGGAACGTCTGGAGGAGGCCCCTGTCCGACAGACTTTCAACTCACACCTCCGGCGGAGCTTTTTGTGCATCCCTGTGGAGGCTGGGGGCATTGAACCCGAGTGGACAATGTTCAAAGTTTCCATTGCTGAAGCTGCGGCGAGAAGCTGTGGTCTTAGGGTCTTAGGTGCCTCAAGGGGCGGTAACCCACGAACACCGTGGTGGACACCGGTGGTCAGGGAAGCTGTCCGACACACAGTCGGACAAAATTTGCAATTAGCCATCCATTTTCGTAAAACGGCCCATATTTGACCTCTACATAGTTGATTTCTCGCATAAAAAGGTTTCAGAAGTGAATTTTGTAATGGAATAGCAAAGATCTGCGTGACCTAGATTCAGAAGACAAGTTGTGTAGCCTATGTAAATGTTGGGGCGTGACCGTTCTCTTAATACACCCATGGGCGTGACAAAGGTACAGGTCTTGGGAGGTTGACGTCAACTTCTAGCTTTGTTGAGATTCGCCCGTTTTCAGCGGCAGTTTCAAAATATGAGATTTTCATAGCAAAGGGGTGTCAATGGGATTTTGAACTTCTATGTATGTCTTATTTACCCACCGAACTATCGTTATTCAACTATGACAGGGTAAAATCGGTTTTGCATTCTATCACCCCTTTAAATTCAGCTACAGCAAGAATCAAGATAAATGGATGGCTTGCTTACCACATAAAACTGGAAAGGTCCTCTTGTCAAAGATGCTCCTTTCACTTTACATTGTATAATATATGAACATAATTCTCTTATTGCAGAAGTAATAAGAAAAGACGTATGCAGAGAATTGTGGTTAAAAACACAGAACACAAAATTATGTTTTATTATACATACACAATCCAAATAACGCCTTCCTATTCTTTTAGATCTTCTTGACATATTTAATTGTCAAGTAATATTGGTACATATTTAAACAAAAACTTCCTTTGACTTCGAAGCAATTAATTATTTGGGGGGTTGGTTAAAACATTGTCCTGGTAACTTGTATAAAACACTACAACAGTGAAATTAAACATCTGTCACAGTGACAGGGCTAATGCTAAATTTAGCAGGTACAGTACAATCTTTACCATGTTAACCTTCTTAGTTATGTGTGATAGCATGTTAGCATGATAGCAATTAATGCTAAACAAAGTATTGCTGAGAATGATGGAAATGTCATTACTTTAGAAGATATTTGGTAATATACAGTATGTAAGTATAGAAAGGTAAAGTTCTACTTGGCATGTAGTCATTTTTTTCAATAAGTTCATAAATCTTTGTTTGACTAGTTGATTACTGAACCCAGCCATCACACGCCGTGACGTCACATCCTGCACGACCCACCACCACAAGTAAATTCTCAACCTGTGGGAAACACTGACAAATATGTACAACAGGCAACGGCGAGAGACAAATCATTTTTGTATTGTGTTTGAATTGCGCCATGAATTATACGTATGTATGTCAATTACAAAGATAATTTTGCAAGTCAAGAAAGTTGCAGTTTGACGTAGGTTTGTCATAGGTTTGTCATAGTACCATTTAGTTTTGTGTGAAACCGCTCAGTGAACTACAAATCTTGTCTCGCAAAATTAGTTTATGTCATTCAATTCTATTCAATTAGTCACGTTCCACTTCTGGGATTGCTCCGCTCCGGTGCCGCAGGAAATTCCGCTGGATGCATGTGTTTTCGCCAATGTCCCTTTCCTTCTGCTTTCTCTGTGTTGGAATTTTAAACACTGCGGGCCCTATTTTAATGATCTGAAACGCAAGTATGAAACGCAAAACGCAAGTAGCTTTGTGGGCGGATCTCGGGCGCTGTTGCTATTATACCGGCGGGATAAATGACTCTTGCGCCCGACGCAAATCTAAAATGGGTTGGTCTGAAGTAGCTAGGTGTGGTTTGGGCGTAACTGCAGCAATAAACCAATCAGAGCGTCTTCTCACTTATCCCGCATGTTTTTTTTTTTTTTTTTTTTTTTTTTTTCCATGCGCGCGGAGTTGCCGATGCGAGATGCGCGTAATGTAATAAATGCCCATCTTGGCTGGGTGGCGATGTTGCTGCGGCCACTCGGGCGCATCTCCTCAAGTCTGGAGAGGATTGCTGCAGCAATGGAGCGTGGGCCTCCAAACGCACCACCTGCACCTGTTGTGCCCCTTCCTCTTCCCCCACTCCATCTCCGTCCACCCGCTTCCATCAGGGAGCGCATCGCGACATTCCCGGACCAGATTCCGCCGAGTGTCCAATCCCACGTAGTTCAACATCACGTCTCCTTAAGTCCACTAATATTTCCTCATTTATGTCATCAACACATCCATGATTCATGGAAATGTGTAAAACACAACAAGCCACAAAGAATGCTGCGACTTTTTGAGGACTGTAAGTGCCTCCTGATCTATCCAAAACACCTGAAGCGCATTTTCAGTAATATTTTCCTTTGTAATTATGTATGGTTTTCAAAAATGGGAACTGCTGTAGATGAGAGAAGTGTATGGCCGTTGTGCAACACGCTACATTATGGCCAAGCATGCCGCCTAAAATAGCATCTGAATAACGCTACTGACTTTAGACTAGCGCAACTGACTTTAGACTAGGTTTTTCCTGGTCAGTGGCGGAATTGTTTTCTGAAACTGCAGAATAGCACAAAGTAACGTTTGCGCCGGAACACGCCTCCTCTTTCGCTGAACCGCCCCCAGGAGCGCAAATACATTCCCTAATTTACCGACGTGCGTCTGTGGAGGGAAAAGTCCGCTGTGCGTCGGGTGCAAAATAGGAATGATACATGCGTCGGTGTACAAAGGCAATTGCGCTGAGTGCAAGATAGGGCCCTGCGTGTGGATGGTCTTGCAAAGCGAGACTACGCACAATATTCGTCACCAACACCAACATGGCTGTTACCTTGGCACATTTCACTTGGTTTCTCCTGAGAGAGGGAAAAAAGTTTATTAAAAGAGGAGAAAATCACTACCACTAAGTCTGGCCATGGGAAGCAAAAAAAAAAACAAGCAAGACCCGGTGCTCGTGTGAGCACATCCCAGTACGAAACAAAGCATTGTAGCTTCAGCGAGAGAGGAAGTAATGACGTCACCTACAAGACTTTTGGGTGTCAACTGTGTGGTCTTCCTAATTATTCAGTCTTATACTTAAAACAGTTTTATGACAAACTGTGACTTTGTTGAATTCCAAAACTATTTTTTAAATTTACAAACATACTATGTTATATCTATATATTTTTAACAAGTAATATTTTTAACAACGTAAGTATTGCAAAATTGAAAATTGTGTAGGTGACATGATTATGGAACTAGAGGAAAGGTCAGGGGATCACCACAAAGTGATTACAATTCATTCTTTTGAACGTATGTACTATTTCACTCTAATTCAACCAACCAAGGATGTCTACACAACATTTCATGGCAACCAAAGTTATTCAGATGTTTCAGCCTTGACCAGTTGTGGACCGACTGACTGCCAGGCCAACAGACCAACATTGCCATCCCCAGGGCCACACTGCTAACATGGCTAAATACAGGGACAATGTGGAAAGCTTGGAGGAATACAAAAAAAAGTAGTGCTAGTAGTTAATAAGAACATTAGGCTGCATACATTACTCAGCTGTGATCACTATATGTACAGTAGCTGTTTGTCATATGATGGCGCTACTGTTTCCTGAATGCTGTCTTATAGTAAACTATGAGTGGGATACCCTCTGTAGGTCACACATATCATCTCTGCTTTGAGTGTCAACTCGTACCAATACCCACATCCTTATGGTGCTTTGAGTACAAACACTTATTCTTCAACCTGGAGACATTTTATCTGCATTCAGATCCTGATACCAGTAGGCTTATGCTCTAGTTTGTACCCTAAACAAAGCAATGATGAGGGTAGTGGAAAAAACAAACTGTAATGTGTGTGTGTGTGTGTGTGTGTGTGTGTGTGTGTGTGTGTGTGTGTGTTGTCCATAATATACAGTATCTGTGAGAGAAGTCGTTTGACTTTTCATCCTTCAGAGTAAGGAAATGTTTGTGAAGTGAGGACATTTGGGTCGACTCTCTCTTCTTCAAGAGGCCAGTTCAGGGTTAGGATTTGTGCTAGCCCATGGTTACCCAGACAGCACACACAGACACACACACACACACACACACACACACACACACACACACACACACACACACACACACACACACACACACACACACACACACACACACACACACAGTGCTCAGACAAAGGCTCTCCAACTCTGAAGGCTCAAAGTGGGCCATGGAAAGTGTCACATCATGGGCCAACTTGTCCTTTGTTAACTTATATTAGGTACAACAGTTTATCTGGACTACGTCATGGTGTCAAACATACGTGTGGCTACATTAAACCCCCTGATATAACCTCTACACAATAAGTTATTTTCACACCAGTGTTATGCAACTGCAGCATTACACAGCTTGACTTTGTTCTGATTGGGTGGTCTGGTCAAGTACAAAACTATTCATTGGACATTGAGAGTTATACATTCCTTACTTTTAGAAATTGGTGGAATGTCACTAAGTACTGTATTACCACTTTTTTACTTCTACTTCTTCACTGCAGTTCAGAGGAAAACATGTTCTTTATACTCCACTATGTATATTTGACAGCTTTAGTTACTAGTTACATACACAAAATATGATGAGCTCATAAAACAGTTAGTTATTATACTTACATTTACATTACTAGCATATTCATTGCAGGGCTTTTACTTGTATTGCTGCGTTTACTTAAGTATGTGAATACTTTTTTTCTATTACTGACTATAGATGCTTAAATGCCAGCTTTTTTTGGGAAGGGGGTCTTTATTTTAAAAGTGGATAGATATGAAAGGGGGAGAGAGATGGGGGATGACATGCAGCAAAGGGCAGCAAGTCGGACTCAAACCCTGCTGCAGGACTCAGCCAACATGGGGCGAACGCTCTTACTGGGTAAGCTAGAGGCCCCACCGCTGATGGATTTTTAATGAATGTTCTTGGGCACTTTATGTTTTTATTAGATAGGAGGAGAGAGATGACAGGGAATAGAGAAGAAAGGGAGAGAAAGAGATGAGGGAATAACAAGAAAAAAAGTTCCCCGGCTGGACTCGAATCAGAGACGTTGTGGTTTATGCATAGGCTACTACCCATTGACATCTTTGAGGAATACATTGCTAGATTATGTAATATACAGAAAGTCAAAATAGACCCTTGCTGAGTGAAGCAAGACCCTGACACCATGCAGAGCCTGCATGAACACCATATGCCTATCTCAATACAAATTTAACTCTTGTGATGTCCTCTGGGTCAACATTTTTTTATGTTTTTGTTGTTTTTCAGACATTTTTGTCGCTTTTATTGGCGTTTTTTAATAAGTTTTTCGCCATTTTTGACACTTTTTTCTACATTTTCTGCAATTTTTGTTCCATTAGTATATACACCACTAACACCTACTTATTACCAGTAATTTAACACATTGGTTTGGAATTCATGGTCAATTAACCTCATTTATATGAAATTATATCTAATTTTTGTGTTAAAAAAAGCAGAAATTATGAATTATTTTTGCCTAATAGTGGAGATCAGAGGAATGTATGTTGACGGATGATCACAGATATGTCAAAGACCCTGTTCTGAAATCAGGTCAATTCTTTTTTTCAAATACTATAACATGGAATAAAACACCCCAAATTCAAGGGAACTAGTGAAATGATCATTCATTTTACTTGTGAAGAGCATTGTATGGAACCATCCATGTTATTTTTGGGCAATTTGGTTGAAAGAAACCTATATTTCTGATATTGAAACTCTGAAAACAGGTCCAATTTGACCCGATGACAACAGGAGAGTTAATTGAGGCTACACAATTGATCCATTTAAATTTTTTTTATTTCTAGCTTTTAAGGACTATTATTAGATTTAATTTAGGTTTATGTTCATTATAGGTTTGGGTGCATACACTGGTTTATGATCCTATAGTTTGATTTAAGGTCAGAGTTTTGATTAGGGTTAGCCTATTTAGGGGTTCCGTGTGGTCAAATGAGGCTTTTATGAGTTTAGCAAAATGCGTTCCCCTTTACATAACCAACACTGGCTGTAAAATGTCTGGACATAAAAGGAGAGGTGCTATTGAAACATTCTCAGCTGATCCGTGCGGAATGAAAAGAACAGGAATGAGACGGAATGAGAAGGAATCAGTATACAGTTGACCTCCTAACAGTCAGCAGTGTGGAGGTTGATGCAGCGTCTGCAAGGTGAGATTAGGCCTTGTTATCCATTCCTCACTGCTGGGCATCTATCTGTAGGTTGTTCAGGCCCAGCGGGAGAGACCATTGTGTTCTTTGTTTGTACAAGTTTGTGTTTAAACTAAGCGATAATTGTGGGTTGGCAAAGCTCAGATTTCTGTGCCGGGCTTTACTGTAGGTCTAGATTTCCTCACATACAGAAAATAAAAATAGAAATTAAGACATTATTAGGCTTGTTTTGAGATAAGCTACGTGGTTACAGTGTGACTTAGCTTTAAACGAGAATTAAATTAGGGGGAAAAGTCTATGGAAAGGCCTCCTTAACATATGTATTGTCTGTCTGTGTACAGTATGTGGTTGTAGCTCTCTGTCAAGGTGAGATTTGGCCCGGTTGTCCTACAGCTTCACTGGCCGTGTCAAGTTAAACACGAGTAGATAACATAGTACCGGAAGTAGTGTTAATGCTTCGTTATAAAAGTATTTTTTACAGTAAACGTATGCCATGTTATATTTAAAAAGCATTGTCAAATGGTGGGGAAATATTCTTGTTTCACTAACATTATTTAGTCTATATACTTTATATATTTCGTATATGATTTTACTAATGCTGCTTTTTATTGCGAAAATAATTACCGGAAACGGATTCTTGTTGTGGCTAATGATTCTGAGCTAACTTCACACCGGTCATTGAAAAGGGGGCCGGACTCTAGTTTTCTTCCTACAAAACCCCCCAGAGTTAACAACGAATAGCGTTAACTGGGACAGAAGGAAGTAGGTTTCAGAGATTAAAAGTAAAAAATAAAAAGGTACGGAATCTTCCGATTTTGCTTTACACTTTAAAAGTGTTTGTCATCGTCAAGTTCACCCCTGCTTCGCTGGAGTCGCTGAGGACAAGTGACTGGCATCGATAGAAGACCCACAACGACCTCTTAACATGTTAACGTTATGCCAGTATTTGTCAAAGTTCGCAAGGAATGGTTGCTGCCATTTAAAATCATCCTGAAATATAAAGAGCAGCAAAGCTGGCCCGCTGTCTACAACTGCTGTCCGCAGGGAAGTGCTCGTGGTGAGTTAACTTAACGTTACCTCCGCACTGTTTGCGTTGTCTCTTGTACGGGTTCACAACGCCAAACTTCAAACAGAAATTAGTGAAGCTTGAGTTACTACAGCTTTTAGCACACTTGCATACATTGTAGAACAGTCATCGACATATTGCCTTCATTAAAACATACCTCTCCTAAATTCGGGATAGATCCTATATCAAAAGCACAAATACTCTTGATAAAAAATTACTTTAGGAATTGGTTCATCTGCTTTTCTCATAACCTAGCTAAATCCACAAACTAGCGTTCCGCCAATGAGTGGGGCCAAGCGATGTCAGAGCAGGAGAGAAATTGTAAGTGCCGCTTAGTGAATTATCTCTAAGCCGAATTTTCAAGAAGAGTCATTAGAAACTTTAAATGCCCTTACTTTGGCTTCATCTGTTATATAACCATACTGACGACCAATAAAGTTCTAAATTAATAGATTTTTTTTGTTGAGTTTGTTAAAGCATCTTTAACACAAGAACTGAACGTATAGAATTGAACGGATCCGCATCAATTTTTGCATTTCACGCAGCAGTTGAGCTCAGGCAGGTTGCTTTAATGAATTGTAATGCTTGTCAAAAGTGTTGTTCTACAGAGTAGCCTATGGAATAACTGCTGAAGAAGAAACTGAAGTGCTCACCCCATTTGGGGAAAATATTTCACATAATGTAGGCCTATAGACCATTTAAGTTATCAGATGACATTAATTCATATATGCATGGAATGTCCCAATCATATTTGAACAAACGCATATCGTCAGCTCAAATTTCTAGTTTCCAAAGTGCGCTACATTTTACTGTATGAAAATATACTGTAACACCCGACTGTAGGCTAAATGATAGGATGCCTGACTAATTTAACAAAGACAATCTATTTGATTGGAACACTAGCAGTAACTATAGTAGCCACACCAAGGGAAAGAAGTAGCGCTATCAGATTCCATTAATGCATTAGAACTTCTTAAATAGAACGTATCTTTTAAATAAAAAGAAATAAATCAGTTTTATTAGTAGAATAAAGGGAAGCAGAGGAGAATAAACCCATCTACATTTGGTGCATCGAAGGTTGGGCTCCGTTATTATAGGATAATATATGAATAAGTAGTATTTGAACCAGATAGTATCGTCTAGGGGTTAAAAAGCCATAAAAGAATGCTCTATAATGGATAATACTTCATATTGGGAATTGTTTTCCTTGTGATAATCACTGACCGGAAGTCATAATTCAACCTTGTCTTTATTTACAACTAGATCACTGAATAGTCAACTTCTAAAAGTACATTTGTAATCAGTAATCTGTAGTAAGTTACATATGAAAGTGACCCTCTTAGCCCTGCCTATTCATCCGTCTCTTTCCTCCCTCGGGATGATGGTGGGTTTGGTTCCCAGGCAGAATGAGTGTGCGGAAAAAGCTTTCACAGTGAGAAAAGTGTACCTTAAAAAGGCATTAGCTTGTTGGTTAATGTACCTGTTATTGGGGGAGGGGGGGGGGGGATATAGATGCCAAAATTATCCAGGTGTTCTTAGATCATTGCCTCTGTTGCTCCATACCAACACGTTGTGTGAAATCAGGAAATTATTAACATTATCCAAACCTGTAAACTCTGTGCAGTTGTTGTAAAAAGGTTTGTGTGTGGATGCTGTGATTTTTAGCTGTTTACATTTTTCTGTTGGACCCCACCATCACTTAATTTGAAACTCTAATTTACTAATCCTGTGCTACTTAAAGTAAAGTTTTTTTTTTTTTTTTTTTTTAGCAGCAGAGCCAGATATCTACTCGGGGCATTCAGATGTTTAAGCCATCAGTTTGTCAATCGGACAACTTGATGTAGTCCTTTTTTAACTTGAATGCACAGCAGGCATTGTTGCAATCCAATGCTGCAACAGTAGTTTTCATGTTGTATGCTGAAAATGTGTTTCTGTAGAGGCTACACAGGAAGTCCTTTTTAGTTACCGGGTTGTTTGTGTTGATCCAGGCCTCTGAGCTCTTTGTGTTTGAGGAGGGGTCTCCGGCCTTGCATGGCTGACCTCAGGGTTGCCATGGAGACGACAGGAGCGACTTCCTGAATTCTTGGCCCATCCCGAAGTACATTATAGGGCAGGGATTTGGAGTCAAACTCAAAATTGGAGTGGAAAATAAGGGAGGG